>NC_079190.1:52043128-52343128 GCF_029499605.1 Hyla sarda
ATCTCCCATAAGTGACTCCACCCCTCACATTATATATATACAGTATCTCTCATAAGTGAGTCCACCCCTCACATTATATATACAGTATCTCCCATAAGTGAGTCCACCCCTCACATTATATAACAGTATCTCCCATAAGTGAGTCCACCCCTCACATTATATATACAGTATCTCCATAAGTGAGTCCATCCTTCACATTATATATACAGTATCTCCCATAAGTGACTCCACCCCTCACATTATATATACAGTATCTCCCATAAGTGAGTCCACCCCTCACATTATATATACAGTATCTCCCATAAGTGAGTCCACCCCTCACATTATATACAGTATCTCCCATAAGTGAGTCCATCCCTCACATTATATACAGTATCTCACATTATTGAGTCCACCCCTCACATTATATATACAGTATCTCCCACAAGTGAGTCCACCCCTCACATTATATATTCAGTATCTCCCATAAGTGACTCCACCTCTCACATTATATATACAGTATATCCCATAAGGGAGTCCACCCCACACATTATATATACAGTATCTCCCATTACGTGAGTCCACCCCTCACATTATATACAGTATATCCCATAAGTGACTCCACTCCTCACATTATATACAGTATATCCCATAAGTGACTCCACCCCTCACATTATATACAGTATCTCACATAAGTGAGTCCACCCCTCACATTATATATATACAGTTTCTCCCATAAGTGAGTCCACCCCTCACATTATATATACAGTATCTCCCATAAGTGACTCCACCCCTCACATTATATACAGTATCTCCCATAAGTGACTCCACCCCTCACATTATATACAGTATCTCCCATAAATGAGTCCACCCCACACATTATATATACAGTATCTCACATAAGTGAGTCCACCACTCACATTACATATACAGTATATCCCATAAGTGAGTCCACCCCTCACATTATATACAGTATCTCCATAAGTGAGTCCACCCCTCACATTATATACAGTATCTCCCATAAGTGAGTCCACCCCTCACATTATATATACAGTATCTCCCATAGGTGAGTCCACCCCACACATTAGATATACTGTATCTTACATAAGTGAGTCCACCCCTCACATTATATATACAGTATCTCCCATAAGTGAGTCCACCCCTCACATTATATACAGTATCTCCCATAAGTGAGTCCACCCCTCACATTATATACAGTATCTCCCATAAGTGAGTCCACCCCTCACATTATATATACAGTATCTCCCATAAGTGAGTCCACCCCTCACATTATATTACAGTATCTCCCATAAGTGAGTCCATCCTTCACATTATATATACAGTATCTCCATAAGTGACTCCACCCCTCACATTATATATACAGTATCTCCCATAAGTGAGTCCACCCCTCACATTATATATACAGTATCTCCCATAAGTGAGTCCACCCCTCACATTATATATACACAGTATCTCCCATAAGTGAGTCCACCCCTCACATTATATACAGTATCTCCCATAAGTGAGTCCACCCCTCACATTATATACAGTATATCCCATAAGTGAGTCCACCCCTCACATTATATACAGTATCTCCCATAAGTGAGTCCACCCCTCACATTATATATACAGTATCTCCCATAAGTGAGTCACCCCTCACATTATATATACACAGTATCTCCCATAAGTGAGTCCACCCCTCACATTACATACAGTATATCCCATAAGTGAGTCCACCCCTCACATTATATATACAGTATCTTCCCATAAGTGAGTCCATCCTTCACATTATATATACAGTATCTCCATAAGTGACTCCACCCCTCACATTATATACAGTATCTCCCATAAGTTAGTCCACCACTCACATTATATACAGTATCTCCCATAAGTGACTCCACCCCTCACATTATATACAGTATCTCCCATAAGTGAGTCCACCTCCCACATTATATACAGTATCTCAAATAAGTGACTCCACCCCTCACATTATATATACAGTATCACCCATAAGTGAGTCCACCCCTCACATTATATACAGTATCTCCCATAAGTGAGTCCACCCCTCACATTATATATACAGTATCTCCCATAAGTGACTCCACCCCTCACATTATATACAGTATCTCCCATAAGTGAGTCCACCTCCCACATTATATACAGTATCTCCCATAAGTGAGTCCACCCCTCACATTATATACAGTATCTCCCATAAGTGAGTCCACCCCTCACATTATATACACAGTATCTCCCATAAGTGACTCCACCCCTCACATTATATATACAGTACCTCCCATAAGTGAGTCCACCCCTCACATTATATACAGTATCTCCCATAAGTGAGTCCACCTCCCACATTATATACAGTATCTCCCATAAGTGAGTCCACCCCTCACATTATATACACAGTATCTTCCATAAGTGACTCCACCCCTCACATTATAAATACAGTACCTCCCATAAGTGAGTCCACCCTCACATTATATACAGTATCTCCCATAAGTGAGTCCACCTCCCACATTATATACAGTATCTCCCATAAGTGAGTCCACCCCACACATTATATATACAGTATCTCCCATAAGTGAGTCCACCCCTCACATTATATATACAGTATCTCCCATAAGTGAGTCCACCCCTCACATTATATATACAGTATATCCCATAAGTGATTCCACCCCTCACATTATATATATACAGTATCTCCCATAAGTGAGTCCACCCCTCACATTATATATACAGTATCTCCCATAAGGAGTCCACCCCTCACATTATATATACAGTATCTCCCATAAGTGAGTCCACCCCTCACATTATATACAGTATCCCCCATAAGGGAGTCCACCCCTCACATTATATATACAGTATATCCCATAAGTGAGTCCACCCCTCACATTATATATACAGTATCTCCCATAAGTGACTCCACCCCTCACATTATATACAGTATCTCCCATAAGTGACTCCACCCCTCACATTATATATACAGTATATCCCATAAGTGACTCCACCTCTCCACATTATATATACAGTATCTCCCATAAGTGAGTCCACCCCTCACATTATATATACAGTATCTCCCATAAGTGACTCCACCCCTCACATTATATACAGTACCTCCCATAAGTGACTCCACCCCTCACATTATATACAGTACCTCCCATAAGTGACTCCACCCCTCACATTATATACAGTATCCCCATATAGGGAGTCCACCCCTCACATTATATATACAGTATCTCCCATAAGTGAGTCCACCCCTCACATTATATATACAGTACCTCCCATAAGTGACTCCACCCCTCACATTATATATACAGTATCTCCCATAAGTGAGTCCACCCCTCACATTATATATACAGTACCTCCCATAAGTGACTCCACCCCTCACATTATATACAGTACCTCCCATAAGTGACTCCACCCCTCACATTATATACAGTATCCCCCATAAGGGAGTCCACCCCTCACATTATATATACAGTATCTCCCATAAGTGAGTCCACCACTCACATTATATATACAGTATCTCCCATAAGTGAGTCCACCTCCCACATTATATAACAGTACCTCCCATAAGTGAGTCCACCCCTCACATTATATACAGTATCTCCCATAAGTGAGTCCACCTCCCACATTATATACAGTATATCCCATAAGTGAGTCCACCCCTCACATTATATATACAGTATCTCCATAAGGGAATCCACCCCTCACATTATATATACAGTATCTCCCATAAGTGAGTCCACCCCTCACATTATATACACAGTATCTCCATAAGTGACTCCACCCCTCACATTATATATACAGTACCTCCCATAAGTGAGTCCACCCCTCACATTATATACAGTATCTCCCATAAGTGAGTCCACCTCCCACATTATATACAGTATCTCAAATAAGTGACTCCACCCCTCACATTATATATACAGTATCTCCCATAAGTGAGTCCACCCCTCACATTATATACAGTATCTCCCATAAGTGAGTCCACCCCTCACATTATATATACAGTATCTCCCATAAGTGACTCCACCCCTCACATTATATACAGTATCTCCCATAAGTGAGTCCACCTCCCACATTATATACAGTATCTCCATAAGTGAGTCCACCCCTCACATTATATACAGTATCTCCCATAAGTGAGTCCACCCCTCACATTATATATACAGTATCTCACATAAGTGAGTCCACCCCTCACATTATATATACAGTATCTCCCATAAGTGATTCCACCCTCACATTATATATACAGTATCTCCCATAAGTGATTCCACCCCTCACATTATATATACAGTATCTCCCATAAGTGACTCCACCCCTCACATTATATACAGTATATCCCATAAGTGAGTCCACCCCTCACATTATATATACAGTATCTCCCATAAGGGAATACACCCCTCACATTATATATACAGTATCTCCCATAAGTGAGTCCACCCCTCACATTATATACACAGTATCTCCCATAAGTGACTCCACCCCTCACATTATATATACAGTACCTCCCATAGTGAGTCCACCCCTCACATTATATACAGTATCTCCCATGAGTCCACCTCCCACATTATATACAGTATCTCCCATAAGTGAGTCCACCCCTCACATTATATACACAGTATCTCCCATAGTGACTCCACCCCTCACATTATATATACAGTACCTCCCATAAGTGAGTCCACCCCTCACATTATATACATGTATCTCCCATAAGTGAGTCCACCTCCCACATTATATACAGTATCTCCCATAAGTGAGTCCACCCCACACATTATATATACAGTATCTCCATAAGTGAGTCCACCCTCACATTATATATACAGTATCTCCCATAAGTGAGTCCACCCCTCACATTATATATACAGTATAATCCCATAAGTGATTCCACCCCTCACATTATATATATACAGTATCTCCCATAAGTGAGTCCACCCCTCACATTATATATACAGTATCTCCCATAAGGGAGTCCACCCCTCACATTATATATACAGTATCTCCCATAAGTGAGTCCACCCCTCACATTATATATACAGTATCTCCCATAAGTGACTCCACCCCCTCATATTATATACAGTATCTCCCATAGTGAGTCCACCCCTCACATTATATATACAGTATCTCCCATAAGTGACTCCACCCCTCACATTATATATACAGTATCTCCCATAAGTGACTCCACCCCTCACATTATATACAGTATCTCCCATAAGTGACTCCACCCCTCACATTATATACAGTATCTCCCATAAGTGAGTCCACCTCCCACATTATATACAGTACCTCCCATAAGTGAGTCCACCCCTCACATTATATACAGTATCTCCCATAAGTGAGTCCACCCCTCACATTATATATATACAGTATCTCCCATAAGTGAGTCCACCCCTCACATTATATATACAGTATCTCCCATAAGTGAGTCCATCCTTCACATTATATATACGGTATCTCCCATAAGTGACTCCACCCCTCACATTATATATACAGTATCTCCCATAAGTGACTCCACCCCTCACATTATATATACAGTATCTCCCATAAGTGAGTCCACCCCTCACATTATATATACAGTATCTCCCATAAGTGAGTCCACCCCTCACATTATATACAGTATATCCCATAAGTGACTCCACCCCTCACATTATATATACACAGTATCTCCCATAAGTGACTCCACCCCTCACATTATATACAGTATATCCCATAAGTGAGTCCACCCCTCACATTATATATACAGTATCTCCCATAAGTGAGTCCATCCTTCACATTATATATACAGTATCTCCCATAAGTGACTCCACCCCTCACATTATATACAGTATCTCCCATAAGTGAGTCCACCCCTCACATTATATACAGTATCTCCGATAAGTGACTCCACCCCTCACATTATATACAGTATCTCCCATAAGTGAGTCCACCTCCCACATTATATACAGTATCTCCCATAAGTGAGTCCACCCCTCACATTATATATACAGTATCTCCCATTAGTGAGTCCACCCCTCACATTATATATACAGTATCTCCCATAAGTGACTCCACCCCTCACATTATATATACAGTATCTCCCATAAGTGACTCCACCCCTCACATTATATACAGTATCTCCCATAAGTGAGTCCACCTCCCACATTATATACAGTATCTCCCATAAGTGAGTCCACCCCTCACATTATATACAGTATCTCCCATAAGTGAGTCCACCCCTCACATTATATACAGTATCTCCCATAAGTGAGTCCACCTCCCACATTATATACAGTATCTCCCATAAGTGAGTCCACCCCACACATTATATATACAGTATCTCCCATAAGTGAGTCCACCCCTCACATTATATATACAGTATCTCCCATAAGTGACTCCACCCCTCACATTATATACAGTATCTCCCATAAGTGAGTCCACCCCTCACATTATATATACAGTATCTCCCATAAGTGACTCCACCCCTCACATTATATACAGTATCTCCCATAAGTGAGTCCACCCCTCACATTATATACAGTATCTCCCATAAGTGACTCCACCCCTCACATTATATATACAGTATCTCCCATAAGTGAGCCCACCCCTCACATTATATATACAGTATCTCCCATAAGTGACTCCACCCCTCACATTATATACAGTATCTCCCATAAGTGAGTCCACCCCTCACATTATATATACAGTATCTCCCATAAGTGAGTCCACCCCTCACATTATATACAGTATCTCCCATAAGTGAGTCCACCCCTCACATTATATACAGTATCTCCCATAAGTGAGTCCACCTCCCACATTATATACAGTACCTCCCATAAGTGAGTCCACCCCTCACATTATATACAGTATCTCCCATAAGTGAGTCCACCCCTCACATTATATATATACAGTATCTCCCATAAGTGAGTCCACCCCTCACATTATATATACAGTATCTCCCATAAGTGAGTCCATCCTTCACATTATATATACAGTATCTCCCATAAGTGACTCCACCCCTCACATTATATATACAGTATCTCCCATAAGTGAGTCCACCCCTCACATTATATATACAGTATCTCCCATAAGTGAGTCCACCCCTCACATTATATATACACAGTATCTCCCATAAGTGAGTCCACCCCTCACATTATATACAGTATATCCCATAAGTGAGTCCACCCCTCACATTATATACAGTATCTCCCATAAGTGAGTCCACCCCTCACATTATATATACAGTATCTCCCATAAGTGAGTCCACCCCTCACATTATATATACACAGTATCTCCCATAAGTGAGTCCACCCCACACATTACATACAGTATATCCCATAAGTGAGTCCACCCCTCACATTATATATACAGTATCTCCCATAAGTGAGTCCATCCTTCACATTATATATACAGTATCTCCCATAAGTGACTCCACCCCTCACATTATATACAGTATCTCCCATAAGTTAGTCCACCCCTCACATTATATACAGTATCTCCCATAAGTGACTCCACCCCTCACATTATATACAGTATCTCCCATAAGTGAGTCCACCTCCCACATTATATACAGTATCTCCCATAAGTGAGTCCACCCCTCACATTATATATACAGTATCTCCCATTAGTGAGTCCACCCCTCACATTATATATACAGTATCTCCCATAAGTGACTCCACCCCTCACATTATATATACAGTATCTCCCATAAGTGAGTCCACCCCTCACATTATATATACAGTATCTCCCATAAGTGAGTCCACCCCTCACATTATATATACAGTATCTCCCATAAGTGACTCCACCCCTCACATTATATACAGTATATCCCATAAGTGAGTCCACCCCTCACATTATATATACAGTATCTCCCATAAGTGAGTCCACCCCTCACATTATATATACAGTATCTCCCATAAGTGAGTCCACCCCTCACATTATATACAGTATCTCCCATAAGTGAGTCCACCTCCCACATAATATACAGTATCTCCCATAAGTGAGTCCACCCCACACATTATATATACAGTATCTCCCATAAGTGAGTCCACCCCTCACATTATATATACAGTATATCCCATAAGTGACTCCACCCCTCACATTATATATACAGTATCTCCCATAAGTGAGTCCACCCCTCACATTATATATACAGTATCTCCCATAAGTGACTCCACCCCTCACATTATATACAGTATCTCCCATAAGTGAGTCTACCCCTCACATTATATATACAGTATCTCCCATAAGTGAGTCCACCCCTCACATTATATACAGTATGTCCCATAAGTGACTCCACCCCTCACATTATATATACAGTATCTCCCATAAGTGAGTCCACCCCTCACATTATATATACAGTATCTCCCATAAGTGAGTCCACCCCTCACATTATATACAGTATCTCCCATAAGTGACTCCACCCCTCACATTATATACAGTATCTCCCATAAGTGACTCCACCCCTCACATTATATACAGTATCTCCCATAAGTGAGTCCACCCCTCACATTATATATACAGTATCTCCCATAAGTGACTCCACCCCTCACATTATATACAGTATCTCCCATAAGTGAGTCCACCCCTCACATTATATATACAGTATCTCCCATAAGTGAGTCCACCCCTCACATTATATACAGTATCTCCCATAAGTGACTCCACCCCTCACATTATATACAGTATCTCCCATAAGTGACTCCACCCCTCACATTATATACAGTATCTCCCATAAGTGAGTCCACCCCTCACATTATATACAGTATCTCCCATAAGTGAGTCCACCCCTCACATTATATACAGTATCTCCCATAAGTGACTCCACCCCTCACATTATATATATACAGTATCTCCCATAAGTGAGTCCACCCCTCACATTATATATACAGTATCTCCCATAAGTGAGTCCATCCTTCACATTATATATACAATATCTCCCATAAGTGACTCCACCCCTCACATTATATATACAGTATCTCCCATAAGTGAGTCCACCCCTCACATTATATATACAGTATCTCCCATAAGTGAGTCCACCCCTCACATTATATACAGTATCTCCCATAAGTGAGTCCATCCCTCACATTATATACAGTATCTCACATTATTGAGTCCACCCCTCACATTATATATACAGTATCTCCCACAAGTGAGTCCACCCCTCACATTATATATTCAGTATCTCCCATAAGTGACTCCACCCCTCACATTATATATACAGTATATCCCATAAGGGAGTCCACCCCACACATTATATATACAGTATCTCCCATACGTGAGTCCACCCCTCACATTATATACAGTATATCCCATAAGTGACTTCACTCCTCACATTATATACAGTATATCCCATAAGTGACTCCACCCCTCACATTATATACAGTATCTCACATAAGTGAGTCCACCCCTCACATTATATATATACAGTTTCTCCCATAAGTGAGTCCACCCCTCACATTATATATACAGTATCTCCCATAAGTGACTCCACCCCTCACATTATATACAGTATCTCCCATAAATGAGTCCACCCCTCACATTATATATACAGTATCTCCCATAAGTGACTCCACCCCTCACATTATATACAGTATCTCCCATAAATGAGTCCACCCCACACATTATATATACAGTATCTCACATAAGTGAGTCCACCACTCACATTACATATACAGTATATCCCATAAGTGAGTCCACCCCTCACATTATATACAGTATCTCCCATAAGTGAGTCCACCCCTCACATTATATACAGTATCTCCCATAAGTGAGTCCACCCCTCACATTATATATACAGT
The DNA here is from genome assembly GCF_029499605.1 of Hyla sarda. Classification (NCBI taxonomy): domain Eukaryota; kingdom Metazoa; phylum Chordata; class Amphibia; order Anura; family Hylidae; genus Hyla; species Hyla sarda. The sequence continues at coordinate 52,052,890 of NC_079190.1, forward strand.
ATCTCCCATAGGTGAGTCCACCCCACACATTAGATATACTGTATCTTACATAAGTGAGTCCACCCCTCACATTATATATACAGTATCTCCCATAATTGAGTCCACCCCTCACATTATATACAGTATCTCCCATAAGTGAGTCCACCCCTCACATTATATACAGTATCTCCCATAAGTGAGTCCACCTCCCACATTATATACAGTACCTCCCATAAGTGAGTCCACCCCTCACATTATATACAGTATCTCCCATAAGTGAGTCCACCCCTCACATTATATATATACAGTATCTCCCATAAGTGAGTCCACCCCTCACATTATATATACAGTATCTCCCATAAGTGAGTCCATCCTTCACATTATATATACAGTATCTCCCATAAGTGACTCCACCCCTCACATTATATATACAGTATCTCCCATAATTGAGTCCACCCCTCACATTATATATACAGTATCTCCCATAAGTGAGTCCACCCCTCACATTATATATACACAGTATCTCCCATAAGTGAGTCCACCCCTCACATTATATACAGTATCTCCCATAAGTGAGTCCACCCCTCACATTATATACAGTATATCCCATAAGTGAGTCCACCCCTCACATTATATACAGTATCTCCCATAAGTGAGTCCACCCCTCACATTATATATACAGTATCTCCCATAAGTGAGTCCACCCCTCACATTATATATACACAGTATCTCCCATAAGTGAGTCCACCCCTCACATTACATACAGTATATCCCATAAGTGAGTCCACCCCTCACATTATATATACAGTATCTCCCATAAGTGAGTCCATCCTTCACATTATATATACAGTATCTCCCATAAGTGACTCCACCCCTCACATTATATACAGTATCTCCCATAAGTTAGTCCACCCCTCACATTATATACAGTATCTCCCATAAGTGACTCCACCCCTCACATTATATACAGTATCTCCCATAGGTGAGTCCACCTCCCACATTATATACAGTATCTCCCATAAGTGAGTCCACCCCTCACATTATATATACAGTATCTCCCATTAGTGAGTCCACCCCTCACATTATATATACAGTATCTCCCATAAGTGACTCCACCCCTCACATTATATATACAGTATCTCCCATAAGTGAGTCCACCCCTCACATTATATATACAGTATCTCCCATAAGTGAGTCCACCCCTCACATTATATATACAGTATCTCCCATAAGTGACTCCACCCCTCACATTATATACAGTATATCCCATAAGTGAGTCCACCCCTCACATTATATATACAGTATCTCCCATAAGTGAGTCCACCCCTCACATTATATATACAGTATCTCCCATAAGTGAGTCCACCCCTCACATTATATACAGTATCTCCCATAAGTGAGTCCACCTCCCACATAATATACAGTATCTCCCATAAGTGAGTCCACCCCACACATTATATATACAGTATCTCCCATAAGTGAGTCCACCCCTCACATTATATATACAGTATATCCCATAAGTGACTCCACCCCTCACATTATATATACAGTATCTCCCATAAGTGAGTCCACCCCTCACATTATATATACAGTATCTCCCATAAGTGACTCCACCCCTCACATTATATACAGTATCTCCCATAAGTGAGTCTACCCCTCACATTATATATACAGTATCTCCCATAAGTGAGTCCACCCCTCACATTATATACAGTATCTCCCATAAGTGACTCCACCCCTCACATTATATATACAGTATCTCCCATAAGTGAGTCCACCCCTCACATTATATATACAGTATCTCCCATAAGTGAGTCCACCCCTCACATTATATACAGTATCTCCCATAAGTGACTCCACCCCTCACATTATATACAGTATCTCCCATAAGTGACTCCACCCCTCACATTATATACAGTATCTCCCATAAGTGAGTCCACCCCTCACATTATATATACAGTATCTCCCATAAGTGACTCCACCCCTCACATTATATACAGTATCTCCCATAAGTGAGTCCACCCCTCACATTATATATACAGTATCTCCCATAAGTGAGTCCACCCCTCACATTATATACAGTATCTCCCATAAGTGACTCCACCCCTCACATTATATACAGTATCTCCCATAAGTGACTCCACCCCTCACATTATATACAGTATCTCCCATAAGTGAGTCCACCCCTCACATTATATACAGTATCTCCCATAAGTGAGTCCACCCCTCACATTATATACAGTATCTCCCATAAGTGACTCCACCCCTCACATTATATATATACAGTATCTCCCATAAGTGAGTCCACCCCTCACATTATATATACAGTATCTCCCATAAGTGAGTCCATCCTTCACATTATATATACAGTATCTCCCATAAGTGACTCCACCCCTCACATTATATATACAGTATCTCCCATAAGTGAGTCCACCCCTCACATTATATATACAGTATCTCCCATAAGTGAGTCCACCCCTCACATTATATACAGTATCTCCCATAAGTGAGTCCATCCCTCACATTATATACAGTATCTCACATTATTGAGTCCACCCCTCACATTATATATACAGTATCTCCCACAAGTGAGTCCACCCCTCACATTATATATTCAGTATCTCCCATAAGTGACTCCACCCCTCACATTATATATACAGTATATCCCATAAGGGAGTCCACCCCACACATTATATATACAGTATCTCCCATACGTGAGTCCACCCCTCACATTATATACAGTATATCCCATAAGTGACTCCACTCCTCACATTATATACAGTATATCCCATAAGTGACTCCACCCCTCACATTATATACAGTATCTCACATAAGTGAGTCCACCCCTCACATTATATATATACAGTTTCTCCCATAAGTGAGTCCACCCCTCACATTATATATACAGTATCTCCCATAAGTGACTCCACCCCTCACATTATATACAGTATCTCCCATAAATGAGTCCACCCCTCACATTATATATACAGTATCCCCCATAAGTGACTCCACCCCTCACATTATATACAGTATCTCCCATAAATGAGTCCACCCCACACATTATATATACAGTATCTCACATAAGTGAGTCCACCACTCACATTATATATACAGTATATCCCATAAGTGAGTCCACTCCTCACATTATATATACAGTATATCCCATAAGTGAGTCCACCCCTCACATTATATACAGTATCTCCCATAAGTGAGTCCACCCCTCACATTATATACAGTATCTCCCATAAGTGAGTCCACCCCTCACATTATATATACAGTATCTCCCATAGGTGAGTCCACCCCACACATTAGATATACTGTATCTTACATAAGTGAGTCCACCCCTCACATTATATATACAGTATCTCCCATAAGTGAGTCCACCCCTCACATTATATATACAGTATATCCCATAAGTGAGTCCACCCCTCACATTATATATACAGTATCTCCTATAAGTGACTCCACCCCTCACATTATATATACAGTATATCCCATAAGTGAGTCCACCCCTCACATTATATACAGTATATCCCATAAGTGACTCCACCCCTCACATTATATACAGTATCTCACATAAGTGAGTCCACCCCTCACATTATATATATACAGTTTCTCCCATAAGTGAGTCCACCCCTCACATTATATATACAGTATCTCCCATAAGTGACTCCACCCCTCACATTATATACAGTATCTCCCATAAATGAGTCCACCCCTCACATTATATATACAGTATCTCCCATAAGTGACTCCACCCCTCACATTATATACAGTATCTCCCATAAGTGAGTCCACCCCTCACATTATATACAGTATCTCCCATAAGTGACTCCACCCCTCACATTATATACAGTATCTCCCATAAGTGAGTCCACCCCTCACATTATATATACAGTATCTCCCATAGGTGAGTCCACCCCACACATTAGATATACTGTATCTTACATAAGTGAGTCCACCCCTCACATTATATATACAGTATCTCCCATAAGTGAGTCCACCCCTCACATTATATACAGTATATCCCATAAATGAGTCCACCCCTCACATTATATATACAGTATCTCCCATAAGTGAGTCCACCCCTCACATTATATATACAGTATATACCATAAGTGAGTCCACCCCTCACATTATATATACAGTATCTCCCATAAGTGAGTCCACCCCTCACATTATATATACAGTATCTCCCATAGGTGAGTCCACCCCTCACATTATATATACAGTATCTCTCATAAGTGAGTCCACCCCTCACATTATATATACAGTATCTCCCATAAGTGAGTCCACCCCTCACATTATATATACAGTATCTCTCATAAGTGAGTCTACCCCTCAGTTTTGTAAATATTTTATGATATATTTTCATATGACAACACTGAAGAAATGACCTTCTGCTACAATGTAAAGTAGTGAGTGCGCAGCCTGTATAACAGTGTTTAATGTTATGTCCCCTCAAAATACTGTAACTCAACAAACAACCATTAATGTCTAAACCTTGGCAACAAAAGTGAGTACAGTCCTAAGTGGAAATGCTCAAATTAGGATTAATTAGTCATTTTCCCTCCTAGTGTCATGTGACTCGTTAGTGTTACATGGTCTCAGGTGTGAATAGGGAGCAGGTGTCTTAAATCTGGTGTTATCGCTCTCACACTCTCTAATACTGGTCACTTGAAGTTCAGCATGGCCTTATTACAAAGAACTCTCTAAGGATCTAAAGAAAAGGAATTGTTGTTCTACATAAAGATGGCCTAGACCAGGGGTGGGCAACCTTTCTTTTCAACTGAGCCAAATCTCGCCAAAACCACGATTGAAATTTATTTTGAGAGACACATTTTTAAAACCGAAAATACATAGGATGGTACACTGTTTTTAGTTTCAATAAGTTTTTATTGAGGGGCACATGACAGGGGGCATTATAAGTGAGGGGCACATGTCAGGGGGGCATTATAAGTGAGGGGCACATGTCAGGGGGGCATTATATATAAGGGGCACATGACAGGGGGCATTATATGGGCACATGATGGGGGGGGAAGCAGAGACAAGCAGAGATATCAGCAGAGAGCACTGTTGTCAGACAGAAAAGAACAACTCAACTTTAGCAGCTGATAACTACTGGAAGGATTAAGATTTTTTACTAGAAGTAGTTTACAAATGTGTTTCACTTTCTGGAGCCAGTTGTTATTAAAAAAAAAAAAAAAGCTTTTTACCTGGAATATACAACTAATACCAACCAACAGTCCTGCCTTTATGTCTGTTTTTTTGGCCAAAAAAGTGGGGCGCATTCTAATGAATGATACAGACAAAGAAGGGTGTCACGTCCATTTCATGTCACAATCATGTGACGTAGTTACATAGTTAGTACGGTTGAAAAAAGACATACGTCCATCAAGTTCAACCAGGGAATTTATGTATTTTCTCAACCGTACTAACTATGTAACTATGTCACATGATTGTGACATGAAATGGACGTGACACCCTTCTTTGTCTGTATCATTCATTAGAATGCGCCCCACTTTTTTGGCAAAAAAAATAACAGACATAAAGTCAGGACTGTTGGTTGGTATTAGTTGTATATTCCAGGAAAAAATCTTTTTTGACATGATGTGTTAATGGATTTTGCATCCCTACCCAGAGGACCAGCAGCAGGGGTAGCGGTGTGAAAGAGAAGACTGTGGCAGTGGGAAGAGTCTCTCTCTGAACTACGGTATAAGTTTTATACCCTTTCAAACTACAGAATTACCACTCGGAGAAATTCCAGGCAGATATTCCATGTGCAGCAGGCAGCTCTGGAATGATTTGGCGGTGTCTTGCGCTGTCACACATGATGGAAATGCAGGTTGAACGTGTTTATTCTTTCTCCAGAATCCGGAATTTGAATTTCCGCAGCGGAATTCAGCAGTGTGAAGCAGAATCCCAGTGAAGAGAACAGGAGGCTGCTGCACCGGAATCTCTGCCCAAAATTTCTCTGGGTGAAAACTCTGTAGTGTGAACAGGCCCTGAGGATATCTAGAGTATTTCATAACATACAGGACCAAAGGGATTTTCCTTTTGTTTGAATTGATCATCTTTTAGGTGCCCAGACTTTAAAGGGCTACTCCGCTGCTTGGCGTTCGGAACAAAATATTCCGAACGCTTAGAGCCGGCACTGGGGACTTGCACTGAGGGGACCTGTGACGTCACGGCCCACCCCCTCAATGAAAGTCTTGTGAAGGTCACCACGCCCCCTCCCATAAACTTGCATTGAGGGGCGGGGCGTGACATCACAAGGGGGCGGGCCGTGATGTCAAGAGTCCGCCGCACTGGCTCTAAGCGTTCGGCACAAAATGTTGCAGTGGAGTACCCCTTTAAGAAGGGATCCATATTGTATTTTAACAAACCACGTGAATCTCTTCTCTAGCTAGGAGTCTTTTGGCAGAAATTTACCCGGCCAATGGATAACCATTGCTGGGGCGAAGTCCAATTCCCCCCTTGTTACAGCTTGATCACTGGTTCATTGATTCAGCTGTTTTTCCCATATAAGCAAGATCTGTGTGTGGGGCCCACGCCCTTATGTTATGTTCTTTATTTTCACAGTCATTTTATTAAAAGGAGGGTCAATATTACTTTATTTTCTGTAGGTAAATATTATTCCTTGCTTTCATTTCAGCATTTGGATGAAATTTCTTCCCAAAACAGCCCCACACCTGTCCTCAGGTTGTGTGTGGTATTACAATTTGCATCCATTCATTTCAATAAAACTGAGATGCAATACCACAAACAAACTGAGGACAGGTAGAGTGCTGTTTTTTCTTTTTTTTTCTTTTTTTTTTCTTCAAGAAATCAACTCTGTATTTGTAATTCTGAATAACCCTTTAAGATATCTAAGGGTGCATGCATACCACGAAAACCACCTCCTGCGGTATCCTTGCCAGATCAGTGCCTCATTTTTTTCAATAAGCCGAAAAGAGTCAGTTAATGACTCTGGTCTGCTTATTTTCCGACTGTATCCTGGAAAAAACATTTTTTTTTTATGTCAATTGGCTCCAGAAAGTTAAACAGATTTGTAAATTACTTCTATTAAAAAATCTTAATCCTTTCAGTACTTATGAGCTGCTGAAGTTGAGTTTTTCTTTTCTCTCTGGCAACAGTGCTCTCTGGTGACATCTCCGCTTGTCTCGGGAACTGCACAGAGTTGAAGAGGTTTGCTATGGGGATTTGCTTCTACTCTGGACAGTTCCTGAGACACGTGTCATCAGAGAGCACTTAGACAGAAAAGAACAACTCAACTTCAACAGCTCATAAGTACTGAAAAGATTAAGATTTTTTAATGGAAGTAATTTACAAATCTGTTTAACTTTCTGGAGCCAGTTGAGATATATATATATATATATATATATATATATATATATATATATATATATGGAATAGTCTGGCTTGGCATAAAATACCGATCAGCTTTTTATATTCCTTAACAGGAGCTAAGCTGATACCTTGGAATATTACCTGAAAAGGTGATGTAATGAGCTGCTTTGCATATTCCCCTATATAGATATAGATATATATATATATATATATATATATATATATATATATATAATGCCTTTTTGTCAGTGTGTAAAGCAGTGTTTCCCAACCAGTGGGCCTCCAGGTGTTGCAAAACTACAACACCCAGCATGCCCGGACAGCCTTTGGCTGTCCGGGCATGCTGGGAGTTGTAGTTTTGCAACAACTGGAGACACCCTGGTTGGGAAACACTGGTGTAAAGTCTCACATTTGTTATCATATAATGTAAGATTTTGTCTATAAATAAGTCCGCATTTAATCAAAATGTCCAATAAAATAAGCAAAAACTGTAAAATACAAGAAAGAAGAACATCAAACAACAACATAACAAGTACAATCTACACACATCCTATTACTGGGAACACGGTAAGATTTATAAAAACTAGTGCAGGTGTTTTTTATAATTCTTTTTACTACTTAAAGGGGCCCTACACCTTAAAAAATGAAAATGAAACAGACAGTGCAATTTTCATATACACCTTGGGGGAGATTTATCAAAGCCTGTGTAGTGTAAAAGAGGTACAGTTGCCCATGGCAACCAATCAGATCGCTTCTTTCATTTTTCAGAGGCCTTTTTAAAAATGAAAGAAGCGATCTGATTGGTTGCTATGGGCAACTGCTCTACTTTTCCTCTGCGCAGTTTTTGATCAATCTCCCCCCTTATCCTGATTTTGTCTTGTTCTGTGTTGATGATGGGGCTTGCGGGAACAGGTATCAATTGGGCAGCTTTGCACTCTAGACAGCTATCCTACTCTTCAGTAGAGCTCATTTGCATACCTTTTTTCCCAGAAAGCAATGCCTGTCCAATTAGACTCCCTGCAGTCTTCATAAAGATAACCACCACCCCTCAGAAATAGGTACTACATATAGAAAAACTCGGACTAGTCAGCTCCCCAGCATAATTCTTTATTATATATTTTATATATTCTTATTTTATATGTTTTCAATCAGCTCATGAATTGTCTATAGGTGAACCACGGACGACTTGAAACAGAGCGGGACGGTTCCCTGGATAAACATCCAAAATGTAGGCAAATTCTAGACAACAGCTTCTAATAAAATTCAAAAAATGTACTAAATCTACCTTGTCATTTAGTAAAACTTTGCCTAAATCAATAATACAAGTGAACATTGTAATATATCTTATCAGACAAAGAGGCTTCTCTCTCCAGGTCTCAAACTCCTTCCCCCTGTTCTGCAGTTAAAGGGGTACTCCGGTGAAAACCTTTTTTCTTTTGAATCAACTGAAAGTTAAACATATTTGTAAATTACTTCTATTAAAAAATCTTAATCCTTCCATTACTTATTAGCTGCTGAATGCTACAGAGGAAATTCCTTTCTTTTTGGAACACTGATGACATCACGAGCACAGTGCTCTCTGCTGACATCTCTGTCCATTTTAGCAACCATGCATAGCAGGTGTATGCTAAGGGCTCACATGGTGGCTCAGTGGTTAGCACTGCCGCCTTGCAGTGCTGGGGACTTGGGCTCAAATCCCACTAAGGACAACAATAAATAAAGCATAATTATTATTATAATAACGTCAGCAGAGAGAACTGTGGTCATGATGTCATCAGAGAGCATTCCAAAAAGAAAATAATTTCCTCTGTAGTATTCAGCAGCTAACAAGTACAGGAAGGATTAAGATTTTTTAATAGAAGTAATTTACAAATATGTTTAACTTTCTGCCACCAGTTGATTTAAAAGAAAAAAGGTTTTCCCCGGAGTACCCCTTTAAGACCCTCTCTGAAATTCAACTCAGATTTGTCCTGTGTCTGAAAGACAAGCTATAAAAGTGTATAAAGCGGGCAGGAGAGAGCTCTTCCCACCAGCTCTACCAGAACTACAAATTATAGATGAAGCCTGCAGAGCAGAAATCTGCAGAAAATTATTCTAGTTATGTAATAGCCAGAAATAGTGCTGTTCCTCATGTACAAGCACAGAATATCTTAGGCTTCTTTCACACTAGCAAATTACTCCGTTTAGTAAGTTCCGTCGCTAGTTCCGTCCTAAAATCAGCTGTCACCGGCAGCAACTAAATCCTATAGTCCGTTATAATCCCATTTTAGTCTATGGGATTTTTCTAATATCCGTTTTAATCCATTATAGTCCGTTATTGATAACTGACGTTATTTTGTGACGGAAGATAGTACGGAAGAAAATAGTTCATGAACTATTTTCTTCCGTACTATCTTCCGTCAAAAAATAACGTCTGTTATCAATAACGGACTATAATGGATTAAAACGGATATTCGTTCGAAAATCCCATTGTAGTCTATGGGATTTTTCTAATATCCGTTTTAATTTTTTTGAGCATGAGACTTGTCCTTTAAGATCTGAAGACAGTCCGAAACGCGATGGGTATTTTATTTCTTTTTATCCATGTTTATTTTTGTAAATTTTTTATGGATCTTTAATAATTATATTTTTTTGCAATTTTTTGGGAAGCTAGAACTTGCCTATATATGGACTGACCGGATTAGACCAGTCCGCTATATTGTCTTCTGCTGATGCCTGTCCTAGCAAGCCCCATGATCGGTGCATTGGAGTGGGATCAATAAGAAGTCTGGGGCCAAAATGTAGAGCTCCTTTAAGTATTATCTACTGATACGACCCAGATCAAACACTGTCTTGCAGGAGGATTTCCTGCATCTTACTGCATTCTTCTAGACATCCCTCCATAATGTAAAGGGGGTTGTAATTCTCTATATTTAAAAGAAGAAAAAAAAAATACACAATCATTTGAGTCCAAGAATAAGAGGAAACGTCAACAGTCACGACTAAGTAGTGTTTCCCCACCAGGGTGCCTCCAGCTGTTGTAAAACTACAACTCCCAGCATGCCCGGACAGCCGAAGGCTGTCCGGGCATGCTGGGAGTTGTAGTTTTGCAACAGCTGGAGGCACCCTGGTTGGGAATCATTGATCTACAGTATCCAGGGGGGGGGGTTTGCAGTGAATCTGCCATGCTTTTGCAATCAGTTCACAGGATATAAAACCGCCTGAGCGTTCAGCCTTAGCATTAAAAGAATTTTGTCTGAAACTAATTATTATGCGAGATCCTTTAAGTAAACCCAAAAAGAAGACAGACACCTCATCAGTAGATGTCATCGGGGGTCTGTCTCTATATATGATGACTTTTCCCTTGCACACACACACACACATATGAATGCATGTGATCATAGATTCACGGAGAATAAAGTCTACATATGGCGACGAGGAGGGAGGAAGTCAAACACGCTGTTCTGTGAAGCCTCGAGTGGATTAAGAGACTGCTAAGAAATACTACACAGTATAAACCTTTCAGCTTTGAAAGAAGAGGCCCTGGCAGGGGCTAAATGGAATATTTGCAGCCAAATTTCGCTAAATATGGGCCTGCTGACCACTAATGACAGTGCGGCCAATGTTCGGAACAAGCAGAATTTGCCAAGAACGGCTCTGTGTTCAGCATTATTCATCGGGGGGCTTAAAGGGGTGCTCCAGTGGAAAACTATTTTATTTTTTTTTTAAATTAAAGGGGTACTACGGGGAAAAACTTTTTTTTTTAAATCAACTGGTGCCAGAAAGTTAAACAGATTTGTAAATGACTTCTATTAAAAAATCTTAATTCTTCCTGTACTTATTAGCTGCTGAATACTACAGTGGAAATTCTTTTCCATTTGAAACACAGAGCTCTCTGCTGACATCATGAGCACAGTGCTCTCTGCTGACATCTCTGTCCATTTTAGGAACTGTCCAGAGTAAAAGGAAATCCCCATAGCAAACATATGCTGTTCTGGACAGTTCCTAAAATGGACAGAGAAGTTAGAAGAGAGCACTGTGCTCATGATGTCAGCAGAGAGCTCTGTGTTTCAAAAAGAAAATAATTTCCGCTGTAGTATTCAGCAGCTAATAAGTACAGGAAGTATTAAGATTTTTTAAAAGGGGTACTCCGCCCCTAGACATCTTATCCCCTATCCAAAGGATAGGGGATAAGATGTCAGATCGCCACGGTGCCGCTGCTGGGGATCCCCGGGATCCCCGCTGAGGCACCTCGCTATCATTACTGCACAGAGCGAGTTCGCTTTGTGCGTAATGACGGGCGATACGGGGGACGGAGCCGCGTGACGTCATGGCTCCACCCCTCGTGACATCACGGCCCGTCCCCTTAATGCAAGTCTATGGCAGGGGGCGTGACGACCGTCGCGCCCCCTCCCATAGACTTGTATTGAAAGGGGCGGGCTGTGACATCACGAGGGGCGGAGCCGTGACGTAACGATGCTCCGGCCCCTGTATTGCACGTCATTACGTGCAGAGCGAACTCGCTCTGTGCTGTAATGATAGTGCAGTGCCGCAGCGGGGATCCCCAGCAGCAGCACCGCGGTGATCTGACATCTTATCCCCTATCCTTTGGATAGGGGATAAGATGTCTAGGGGCGGAGTACCCCTTTAATAGAAGTAATTTACAAATCTGTTTAACTTTCTGGAACCAGTTGATTAAAAAAAAAAAAAAAAGTTTTTCACGGGAGTACCCCTTTAACTGTTGCTAGAAAGTTATACAGATTTGTAAATTATTTCTATTAAAAAATTGTTTAATCCTTCTAGTGCTCCACAGGAAGTAGAGTTGTTTTTTTCAGTCTGACCACAGTGCTCTCTGCTGCCACTTCTGTCCATGTCAGGAACTGTCCAGGGCAGGAACAAATCCCCATAGCAAACCTCTACTGCTCTGGAAAGTTCCTGACATGGACTTAGGTGTCAGCAGAGAGCACTGTGGACAGACAGAAAATAACTACACAACTTCCTCTGTAGTATAATGCAGCTGATAAGTAATGTAAGGATTAAGATGTTTTAATAGAAGTAATTTACAAATTGGTTTAACTTGCTGGCACCAATTGATTTAAAAAAAAAAATTTCTACTGGAGTATCCATTTAAATGGTCACTCTCATTAAAACTAATTTTTGCTATTGCACTCCTTATGGTAAATAAAAAAAATATTTCTAATATACTTTGCTTAAAAAAAAAAGTTTTCTATGTTTTATTTGTGCTTAAAAAAAGCTGAAGAGCACATTTTCCCCCATCTTATACACAGACTTTGGACCGAAGCCCAAACACAGGAAGTGCAGCCTGGAGTGCTGAGGGGGTGTGTCCAACCAACAGCATAGGGCAGTTAAGTGTGAGAGGAGCTATGATTGGATGAGGCTGGACACACACCCTCAGCACTCCAGGCTGCACTTCCTGTGTTTGGACCTCGGTCCTAAGTCTGTGTATGAGTTGGGGGAAAATGTGCTTTTCAGCTTTTTTAAGCACAAATAAAACATAAAAAACTTCTTTTTTTTTTTTTTTTTTTTAACCCCTTCAGGACGGAGCCCATTTTGGCCTTAAGGACCGGAGCGTTTTTTGCACATCTGACCACTGTCACTTTAAACATTAATAACTCTGGAATGCTTTTAGTTATCATTCTGATTCCGAGATTGTTTTTTCGTGACATATTCTACTTTAACATAGTGGTAAATTTTTGTCGATACTTGCATCCTTTTTTGGTGAAAAATCCGTAAATTTGATGAAAAATTTGAAAATTTAGCATTTTTCTAACTTTGAAGCTTTCTGCTTGTAAGGAAAATGGATATTACGAATACATTTTTTTTTGGTTCACATATACAATATGTCTACTTTATATTTGCATCATAAAATTGATGAGTTTTTACTTTTGGAAGACACCAGAGGGCTTCAACGGTCAGCAGCAATTTTCCGATTTTTCACAAAATTTTCAAACTCAGTATTTTTCAGGGACCAGTTCAGGTTTGAAGTGGATTTGAAGGGTCTTCATATTAGAAATACCCCATAAATGACCCCATTATAAAAACTACACCCCCCAAAGTATTCAAAATGACATTCAGTCAGCGTTTTAACCCTTTAGGTGTTTCACACGAATAGCAGCAAAGTGAAGGAGAAAATTCACAATCTTCATTTTTTACACTCGCATGTTCTTGTAGACCCAATTTCTGAATTTTTACAAGGGGTAAAAGGACAAAATTTTTACTTGTATTTGTAGCCCAATTTCTCTCGAGTAAGCACATACCTCATATGTCTATGTAAAGTGTTCGGCGGGTGCAGTAGAGGGCTCAGAAGGGAAAGAGCGATAAGGGAATTTTGGAGAGTACGTTTTTCTGAAATGGTTTTTGGGGGGCATGTTACCTTTAGGAAGCCCTTATGGTGCCAGAACAGCAAAAAAAAAAACACATGGCATACCATTTTGGAAACTAGACCCCTCGGGGAATGTAACATGGGATAAAGTGAACCTTAATACCCCACAGGTGTTTCACGACTTTTGCAAATGTAAAAAATAAATAAAAAATTTTACCTAAAATGCTTGTTTTCCCCCAAAAATTTTATTTTTAAAAAGGGTAATAGCAGAAAATACCCCTAAAAATTTGAAGCCCAATTTCTCCCGATTCAGAAAACACCCCATATGGGGGTGAAAAGTGCTCTGCTGGCGCACTACAGGTCTCAGAAGAGAAGGAGTCACATTTGGCTTTTTGAACGCAAATTTTGCTCTGGGGGCATGCCGCATTTAGGAAGCCCCTATGGTGCCAGGATAGCAAAAAAAAACCACATGGCATACCATTTTGGAAACTAGACCCCTCGGGGAACGTAACAAGGGGTTAAGTGAACCTTTATACCCCACAGGTGTTTCACGACTTTTGCATATGTAAAAAAATTTTTTTTTTTTTACCTAAAATGCTTGTTTTCCCAAAAATTTTACATTTTTAAAAAGGGTAAAAGCAGAAAATACCCCCCAAAATTTGTAACACAATTTCTCCCGAGTACGGCGATACCCCATATGTGACCCTAAACTGTTGCCTTGAAATACGACAGGGCTCCAAAGTGAGAGCGCCATGCGCATTTGAGGCCTAAATTAGGGACTTGCATAGGGGTGGACATAGGGGTATTCTACGCCAGTGATTCCCAAACAGGGTGCCTCCAGCTGTTGCAAAACTCCCAGCATGCCTGGACAGTCAACGGCTGTCCGACAATACTGGGAGTTGTTTTGCAACAGCTGGAGGCTCCGTTCTGGAAACAGTGGTGTACCAGACGTTTTTCATTTTTATTGGGGAGGGGAGGGGGGTTGTGTAGGGGTATGTGTTTATGTAGTGTTTTTTACTTTTTATTTTATTTTTTGTGTTAGTGTAGTGTAGTGTTTTTAGGGTACAGTCGCACGGGCGGGGGTTCACAGTAGTTTCTCGCTGGCAATTTGAGCTGCAGCAGAAAGTTTGCGGCAGCTCAAATTTGCAGCCCGATACTTACTGTAAGCCTCCGCCCATGTGAGTGTACCCTGTACATTCACATTGGGGGGGGGGGGGGGGGGGGGACATCCAGCTGTTGCATAACTACAACTCCCAGCATGCCCGTTGGCTGTCGGTGACTGCTGAGAGTTGCAGTTTTGTAACAACTGTAGGCACACTGGTTATGTATCACTGAGTTTGTGACCTAACTCAGTGTTTCACAACCAGTGTGCCTCCAGCTGTTGCAAAACTACAACTCCCAGCATGTACGGTGCATGGTGTACGGCGACTGCTGAGAGTTGTAGTTTGCAACAGCTGGAGGCACACCGGTCGTGAAACACTGAGTTAGGTAAAAAAAAAACTGAGTTTCACAACCAGTGTGCCTTCAGCTGTTGCAAAACTACAACTCTCAGCAGTCACCGACAGCCAACGGGCATGCTGGGAGTTGTAGTTATGCAACCAGCAGATGCACCACTACAACTCCCAGCATGCACTTTAGCTGTTTGTGCAAGCTGGGAGTTGTAGTTATACAACAGCTGAAGGTACACTTTTCCATAGAAAGAATGTGCCTCCAGCTGTTGCAAAACCATAAGTCCCAGCATGCCCATAAGGGAATGCTGGGAGTTGTGGTGGTCTGCCTCCTGCTGTTGCATAACTACAGCTCCCAGCATTCCCTTTTTGCATGCTGGGAGCTGTTGCTAAGCAACAGCAGGAGGCTGTCACTCACCTCCAACGATCCAGACGCTGCAGGTCAGTCCCGCCGCCGCAGCTGCTCCTGGGGCCCCGATCCCAACAGGGGCGCCGGGGATCGGGGTCCCCAGCACCGGGGGTCGTCTTCCCGCACCCGCTCACGTCCTCCAGAAGAGGGGCGGAGCGGGTGCGGGAGTGACACCCGCAGCAGGCGCCCTGATTGGTCGGCCGGTAATCCGGCCGACGAATCAGGGCGATCGTGAGGTGGCACCAGTTCCACCTCACCCCTGCAGGCTCTGGCTGTTCGGGGCCGTCAGAGACGGCCCCGAACAGCCAGTAATTCAGGGTCACCGGAGACCCGATTGACCCGGAATCGCCGCAGATCGCTGGACTGAATTGTCCAGCGATCTGCGGCGATCGCCGACATGGGGGGGCATAATGACCCCCCTGGGCGATATGCCGGGATGCCTGCTGAACGATTTCAGCAGGCATCCGGCTCCGGTCCCCAACCGGCTAGCGGTGGGGGCCGGAATTCCCACGGGCGTATGGATACGCCCTCGGTCCTTAAGGACTCGGGATTCAGGGCGTATCCATACGCCCTATGTCCTGAAGAGGTTAAACAAAGTATATTAGAAATATGTTTTATTTACCATAAGGAGTGCAAAGGCAAAAATTAGTTTTAATGACAGTTACCATTTAAGCATTTCACAATTACATAGGGAAAGGCCACTGGGAACATTTATAAGAATTGCCCTGTATATTTTTTCCCCCCATAGTAATATTAATGTAGAGCAAGTGATAAAAAAAAAGCCGCTGCTGGCAGGGAAACATATTTGCCACATAGGAATAAAAAAAATTATAATTATAAACATGTAAATAAATATAGAAAAAATACAATTAATAAAATGAGTTTTTTGGGCAGTTTACATTCTGCCGGCTTCTTTTCAATGCATGTTCTTGTATGTAAAATAAATATTAAAAAAAGGTGAGAGCATGTTTAATGTGTCCTCTGCCAGGAGTCCTACAAGACACCCCTCTGTTACATGCTCTGGGCCTTCGTCTGGCACCGGATTAAGGATTGAAATAATTGTGTGTGAAGAATAAATAAGAAAAGATGAAAGAGGTTTTATTATACAAACATATCAAACCGTCAGGGCTCGGGGTATTTCGCAAAGTGGCTCATTGGAAATGGAAGAAACGAGGTTGTCTAACGCTGGGATTTTCAGGAATTCTGAAATTGTGACTCATACAAATGGCTTCTGACTAACGATGGCGTTTGCCTCGAAGGAACGACATGGAGTTCCTGTGTTGGTTGAAGTTGTAGAACAGTTGTCTGCAACCTGGAGCTCTTTAGCTTTTCAGAAACTACAACTTCCAGAGCGGCAGCTGTCAAACAATGTTAGGAGTTGTAGTTTCCCAACAGCTGATGGCCACAGTTAGAGGACCGTAAGGGAAGGTTCACACATACTTAAAGGGGTACTCCGCTGCTCAGCATATGGAACAAACTGTTCCGAACGATGGAGCCGGCGCCGGGAGATCGTGTTGTCATAGCCCCGCCCCCTCAAGGCAAGTCTATGTTAGAGCCGGCGCCGGGTGCTCGTGATGTCATAGCCCCGCCCCCTCATGTCATGCCCCGCCCCCTCGATGCAAGTCTATGGGAGGGGGCGTGACGGCTGTCACGCCCCCTCCCATAGACTTGGATCGAGGGGGCGGGGCATGACATCATGAGGGGGCGGGGCTATGACATCACGAGCACCCGGCACCGGCTCTAACATTCGCTGCTCAGCATTTGGAACAAACTGTTCCGGAGTACCCCTTTAATCCGCTGCAGATTTCTTGCTGAGGATTTAATGCTGCAGATTTAATCCTAAAGAGCCGATACATGCTGCATTAAATCCACATCATTTAATTCACTGCAGGAGATCCACAGCATACGTAAGAAAGTATCCTAAGGCCAAGTTTCAACTTGTTTTTTTTGTCTGGCAGTTTTTAGGAAACTGCCACTACAGTTTTTGAGCCAAAGTCAGAAGTGGATCCATAAGGGAGGAGAAGTATAAGTCCTTCCTTTATATGTCCTATTCTTCTTGAATACATTTCTGGCTATGGCCCAAAAACTGCAGTGGCAGATATCCAAAAACTGCCAGGAAAAAAACCAAGTGGAAACTTAGCCTAAGGCCTTGTTCACATGGTGGAACGTCAAAGCTGAAAAATTCTGCTTGGATATTTCGTTGCAGCAGAGTCCCATTGTTTTCAATAAGATTCTGCTGCACCATGCACATGGCGGAATTTCTGCAGTGGAAACATGTGCTGAGGAAATTTCAATTTCGGTCTCTGCCGAAAGAATTAAAATGTCAATTCTTTCTGCGGAATCTACTCAAAAATGCATTGCTGTCTTTAATTCAAGAGCAATTTACTCGAATAATTCCTCTTGAATTCTCCGCTCGAAATTAATGCACATCCCCTCTTCCCATTGACTTTAATGTTTTTTCTGTTGTCCTGTTCACACTGCGGAAATTCTGCTAGCGGAATTCCGACACTGAATTCCTTTCCGCTTGAAGAAAGAACATGTTCATTCTTCAAGCGGAATCCGCTAGCAGAAATCAATAGAAGTCAATGGTAAAGAAAAATTCTGCCCGACATTGTTTACGGAAATGGCTGAAAAACCCTTCACTTCTTTCTCCCCCATTTCCGCAAGCAATTCCACGTGAATTCTACGCTAATAGAAAATTCTTTTTTCCGCACATCATTTTTTTCAGCGTGAATTCCTCTTAATTTACTCAGTGTGAATGCACCCTAAGGAGACAGCGCATTTCCAAGTGGTCCTTGGAATACCGATGCGTGAACATAGCCTAAGGGTGAGGCTACACAAGCAGCAGGCTGCATGAAACTGCAATGCACATTCACTGGCTGCACAAATTTTGTTGGATCATTGTGTAGCTAATGGCTACCGCATTTCAGCTGCATGTGGTCAGCCGCTTGTGCCACCTTAACCTAAAAGATTATTCCCATCCCGAACAATTATGGCATAACCAGAGGATATACCATGAATGACTGATAGATGCAGGTCCCACTTCTGGGATTTACTGGCACCTATTTGGGATCAAGGGCCTCCGAGGCCCACTTGTCCTGCTTGCAGCAGCAGGAGGTGGTCGGGAAGCAGAAAACAGACAAATATGCACAGATTGCAAAACTCCCACTTTTGCTAAAGGAGGACTCCACTGGAAAACAATTTTTTTTTTAAATCAACTGGTTCCAAAAAGTTAAACAGATTTGTAAATTACTTCTATAAAAAATAATCTTAATCCTTCCAGTACTTATCAGTTGCTGTATACTACAGAGGAAGTTGAGCAGTTCTTTCCAGTCTGAGCACAGTGCTCTCTGCTGTCACCTCTGTCCTTGTCAGGAACTGTCCAGAGCAGGAGAGGTTTTCTATGGGGATTTGCTCCTACTCTGGACAGTTTCTGACATGGACAGAGGTGTCAGCAGAGAGCACTGTGGTCAGACAGAAAAGAACTACACAACTTCCTCTGGAGCATACAGCAGCTGATAAGTACTGGAAGGATTAAGATTTTTTAATAGAAGTAATTTAAAAATCTGTTTATCTTTCTGGCACCAGTTGATTTGAAAAAAAAAAAAAAATTGTTTTCCACCAGAGTACCTCTTTAAGATAAGGTCAGAAAAGTGGTTGGCGTTAAATAAAAAATAAAAAAACATCCCACTCACCTTACTGGTTTCTCACTGTTTCCTGTCTAGCACTTTCTGGGTAAGGGCAGTTTCTGCACCTTCTAGTCCAGTGTTTCCCAGCTGAACCAGGTGCCTCCAGCTGTTGCAAAGCTACAACTCCCAGCATGCCTGGACAACCAAAGGCTGTCCAGACATGCTGGGAGTTGTAGTTTTGCAACAGCTGGAGCCACCCTAGTTGGGAAACATTGCTCTAGCCCTTTTCAACACAGACAGTTGACTGCTGCAGCCAATCACTGGCCAATCACCAGGAAATGCAAAGACTGGAAGGACCTGGGAAGCATCGGATAATGAACAGTTGGGGAGTAATATATGACGGACAACCATTTTAATTGTGTAAAACTGTAATATACATAATAGCTACAAAGTATACATATTTGCAAATTAATTTAAAAAATAAAATAATTAGACAAATTTACCTGAAATCTTCAGAGGAGCGCTCCCTCTCAAATTCTGGAAAGTGTCTTCCAGTTAGGTGGAAAGAAGAAAAAGAGTAAAATACATGGAAAAAGGTTTTATGCATACTTAAAGTGTACCTGTCGCTTTAAAAAACTTCTGACAAAAGTTATGATAGGTTGGGGTCTGAGCGTTCAGACCCAGACTAATTCTTAGAACAAGCCGGGAAGGAGAAAAGTGCGGCTGACGAGACAATCCCATAGATTTACATTGTATGTTTGTCTCACTCAGCTCGCTCATTTCCCAGATAGTTCTAGCTATCGGTCACAGTCTGAACACTCAGACCCCGACTGATCAACACTAAAAGTTTTTTAAAGTGACAGTGCCCATTTAACTAACTCATGCATACTAAATAAAATCAACAAAATTACTTTAATCTGAAATTTGATCATTCGAATTTCCTGATAAACTGTTTAATCTGATCTGAATTTCTTTGTAACTATAAACAATAGACTGAGGGGGGGGGGGGGGGGGGGGGGTAAATTAAACAGACCAGAGACCGCTAAAACATTGATGGTAATAGAGTTCAAATCATGTTATTCTAGGTTGTAAAATCCAAGGGGCAAACATGCCAAGTATTACACGGACTAGCTTCTAAAGGAGAACTCCAGCAAAAATAAGCTGATAAGTAGCTGGGGGGGTGGGGGTGGGGGGGTTTGACCGGTGTGACGTCATGATACTCAGGCCCTGTGGTCGTCACGCTTCACACTTGGAGCCTACAGCACTGCGGAGAGCTCATAAAGCTGGACCCCCGCCATGAGACATCTTATCCTCTATCATAGCATTAGGTTGTTGCAGCTAAAATCTTTTAAAGTGAATGGAGCCAAGTTGTAATACCACACACAACCTGAGGACTGGGTTGGTGCTGTTTTTGGAAGAAATTAGCTCTGCATTTCTATCCCCGGATAACCCCTTTAACAGTGCTCTACCACAGGTAATGTCAGGGGCTGCACCGTTTCCTAAAATTGCCAGCACTGTGTTGCTGAATATGACGCACCCCTTCATTCAAATCATATTCAATATATATTCCATTTGCTGTAATTCTTTATATCTTCCCCTTTATATCTTCCCCTTTTATGAATAAATAAGGTCTTGTTAATCCCAGATTAAAGCAATTTTATTGTAAAATCGAATCTAAAGAATAATACATTCTATTATTTGGATACAGCATAAATGTTCCTTATGGGAATATTTCTTTAATGATTTGCAAAGTTGTTAAATTTTTTAAAATTTTGAATACATTGGAAGTAAAATTTCATAAAAACAATCCAGTAACCAAATGAACAAAATATTAATAAAATAATTACTGTACGATAACCAGTCTAAGAAGAAAAGCATTGACAAATAAGAGAATTTTGGGGGATTTGATTTGGATGGCACCGTGTACGTTGCGTGCTGCTGTACTTACCCATATGTGATGCCGCCTATGCTGCATTTCTTGAAGTTCATTACATTGCACGTTAACGTTCCAGTTTTGTCTGAGAATAAGTACTTAACCTACGAGTGCAAACACAAATCTGTATCAAAAACCTGTCAATCTGAATCTGTCAAAATCATTTGATATCTCGGAAAATGGGAAATTTTGAAAATCCTGAAGCAACATAAATAGTTATCCAGCACTAGAAAAACAGAGCTAATTTCTTTAAAAACACAGCACCACTCCTGCCCTCAGAGTGTACATGCTATTACGGTTCAGTTTCATTAAGGGTGCGTTCCCACCTGGCGTATACACAGCGTACTTCGCGCTGCGCAAAATTTGCAGCAGCAGCAGAAAATACGCGTGCAGTGAGTTTTGGAGGCGGAGCTGTGCGTCACAGTCACACCGGCACATGGCCCCGCCTCCAAAACTCACTACATGCATAGGGCTGCCGCTGGAAAGCCCTGTGTGTATAGTGAGCGAGGAATACACAGCGTATTTCCCGCTGCTGCTGCAAATTTTGTGCAGCGTGAAATATGCAGCATATACGCCAAGTGGGAACACGGCCTAAAGGGGTATTCTGGCCAAATACATCTTATCCCCTCTCCAAAGGATAGGGGATAAGATGTCTAATCACAGGCGTCCGCCGCAGGGACTCCTTACGATCTCCGTGCAGCACCCCCGGGACTGGAGACATGATGTCACGCCATGTCCCCTCCATTCATGTCTATAGGAGGGGGCGTGACAGCCCATAGACATGAATGGAGGGGGCGTGGTGTGATGTCCCGTCTCCAGTCCCGGAATGTGGGTGCTGCAAGGAGATGGCTGGTGGTCCCAGCGGCGGGACCCCCACGATCAGACATCTTATCCCCTATGCTTTGAATAGGGGATAAGATGTATTTGGCCAGATTACCCCTTTAAAATTAATGGAGCCAAGTTGTAATACTGCACACTACCTGTGGACAGGTGTGGTGCTGTTTTTGGGAGAAATTAGCTCTGTGATTCTATTGCTGGAGAATCTTTTTTAAGGGTAGGTTCACACACATACAGGATCTGCTGCATGTTTTATGCAGCTGATTTTGCTACTCATTGAAGTTAATGGGAAGCTAAATCAGCTGCACAAAAAATGCAGCAAAAATATGCAGCAGATCCTGTACGTGTGAACGCACCCTTACTGTCATTAAAAACAACTTTTGACAGGTAGATAAGACTCTCTGTCATCTTGAATTATTAGCCGGGGAAGCAGGCGACTTTGTTTTTAATGATTTTAACGCTTTAAATATCTGATCTCTGGTCAATAATTGTCATGTTCTAAAAACCGCAATATTGCTTTTTCGCCAGATGATGGCAGCATCTTAACTGATCACATTGCCACAGGTTGTTCTTTGAGATTCTTTTCAATCTCACAAAAAAAATCTTTTTATCTTCAATCCGGAAAAATAAAGCAGCAACCCAAAAAATTACACATAAAAACATGTTACTGAATTTTAGACTGTGTGAACGTAGCCTGAAAGTCTATGGAAAAGCGGCCATCAGTGCACATATTGGTTAAAAAACTTTCTTTTTTCCAACATTTGAAATATGGAGATTTTTTAAAACAATGTGTGGACTGATGACTGCTTTATCATAGGCTTTTAGGCTATGTTCACACAGTGTATTTTTAGTTGTACTGTAATTAAAATGCATACATTAAAAAAAAAAGGAAAAATTTGCCATTATTTTCTGAAATAATAATGTACTTTTATGTAAGTCTAGAATGAAGAAAAAAAAAAGAAAAAATGTAAAGATGCGCAAGTATTATTTTTTAGATGCAAAAATACACAAGGTAAAACTCTATGTAAACCTGTTTTAGGCTAGGTTTCCACTTCCATTTTTTTTTTTTATCTTTATGCAAAAAATGCCCCAAAAAACTCTACAAATTCCACTATTTAAAAAAATGAAAAAAAATAAAAAATGTCACAAAACTGTATCTTAGAAGTTTCCAAATGAGGGTACAATTTTTAGTGGCGTTTTTTTTTTCCAGGTAAAAAAAAACAAGTGGAATGTGCTATGTGCCTTACGGCTGTATTTTTATTTTATTTTATGATGTGTGAACCCAGCTTAAAGGGGTACTCCGGTGGAATTTTTAATTTTATTTTATGAACTGGTGCCAGAAAATTAAACAGATTTGTAAATTACTTCTATTATAAATTATTATACCCTATTATATTATTATTTTTACCCTTCCTGTACTTTTTAGCAGCTGTATGCTACAGAGGACATTCTGTTCTTTTTGAATTTCTTTTTTGTCTTGTCCACAGTGCTCTCTGCTGACACCTGATGCCCGTATCAGTAACTGTCCAGAGCAGGAGATAATCCCCATTGCAAACCTATGCTGCACTGGACAGTTCCTGACACGGACAGAGGTGTCAGCAGAGAGCACTGTGGACAAGACAAAAAAGAAATTCAAAAAGAACAGAATTTCCTCTGTAGCATTCAGATGCTAAAAAGTACTGGAAGAGTAAAGATTTTTTTAATAGAAGTCATTTACAAATCTGTTTAACTTTCACACACCAGTTGACTTATAAAGACCTAAAAAAAAATGTTTTCCATTGGAGTACCCCTTTAAGATGTTCCTATTTTTATTTTTTATGCCTACATTTTTGCCTAAACCTATCTAATCTACTAGTGATGCTCTTAATGCATACAGTAAATAGGACACCCTTCAAATCGTAGATTGATATGGTATCTATTTATCAGGCATAGGGCAGATGAACCAAACCGGGGCCGATATCTTTACAGCCTATTACAACCAATCACAGCTCAGCTTTCATTTTTAAGCTTCCCTGGTAAAAATAAAAGCAGTGACTGGTTGCCATGGGTAACCAAAACAGATTGTACCATACACTATGCATTATGACCTATGGGTGATGGATACCACTGTTAGGCATCTGCTTTACATGTCCGTCATCCATAGGCCGTAACATTATCCATTTTATCCATGTAGTAAGGATCCTGTTGGACGTCATAACATATTGCCCCATGTTATTTCATACTTTCCTTTTTGTAATATAGCAACCATATAAAGGCATGAGGGGCACTATTGGCCTCAATCTAAAAACTGACCCTTAGGGTACGTTCAGACGAGGGGATTTTCCGCGCGTATTTCGCTGAGGATCTGCTGCTGAAGGACCTCTATAAGCTGTCTTTACATGTGCCTGATCGGAGCGGCAATAAGCTGTATTATGGAGCTTGGAATTTCTTCTTTTCTTTTTGAATTTATTTTCTGTCTGTCCACAGTGCTCTCTGCTGACACCTGTGTCCGTGTCAGGAACTGTCCAGAGCAGGATAGGTTTGCTATGGGGATTTGCTTCTACTCTGGACAGTTCCTGATATAGACTGAGGTGTCAGCAGAGAGCACTGTGGTCAGACAGAAAAGAAATTCAAAATGAGAAGAACTTACTGTGGAGCATATAGCAGCTGATAAGTACTGGAAGGATTAAGATTTTGAAGAAGAAATTGAAGTGGTTGTCCAGCCAAGTGGTTGATTTTTTTTTATAGAAGGAAATCTGTTTAACTTTCTGGCACCAGTTGATTTGAAAAAAAAAAAAAAAAAAAATTCCACCGGAGTGCCCCTTTAAGCCCTAGTGGCCAAAATGAAAACTGCAAGATTTCAGGATTATTATAAAATAAAAAATTTAAAAACAAAAACACACACACACTATATATATATATATGTATATATATATATATATATATATATATATATATATATATATATATATATTTAAATGGGCACTCTCACATTAAAATTGTTTTTGATATTTTATTCTTCATGGTGAAAAAACAATATGTCTAATTGAAACACATAAAAAAAAAATAAGTTTTATATGAGTTTTTCATCTTTGCAAACCCGTCCACTAGGGGGTCTCCCTCCTTTACTAGAACACCTTCCCCCTCACGCGCACATACTTCGGACGTCAGCCAGCTGGGCAAAAGTCCTATGCCAGGAAATGACGTCTGGACAGGGTTACTAGCACAGCTCGCTCACAGCCTGTTTGTTAGCTGGCTAGACGAGTTATCTGCCAGCCACGTGGACAGATTTACTTTCCTCACAGAACTGCACTTGCCCTTATACTCCTCCTCCCTGGGTGGCACGTGCAATGATAAACAGGGAGGAGGAGACCCAGAGCAGCCTCCAGTATGATTGGCTGAAATTTCTATGCGCGCTCCTGACAGCATAGAAGAGGAGAGGGCAGAAGTAGGCTCACTGTATGCTTCAGTGTCCTCGCGCCTGCTGGGGAACGGCCACTTCCTCCGGCCAGAAGCTTACATTGTAAATGAGCACAAAAAAGTGCCAAAAGGCGGATTTATGAGGTGACATTTTTTTCTTTAAAGACAGAAAGTGGATTAGGGCTATTTAGAGAACAGGTAGGGACAGTAAAAAAAAAAAAAGAACTTAATGAGAGGTACGCTTTAAGCATAAAGACTTGATTTAAACAATAGTTCATTGACATATTTCCTTAACGCTATGTTCCCAGCACCCCCTTAAGGATAAGAGAAGTAGACATGTGCAATTCGGTTCGGCACGAATGTCAAATTTACCGAATTTTACCGTTTTATTTTATTTTTACCGAAAACATATTTTGAACATTCCCGAATAGCCACGATAATACGAATAGCAAAATAAGGAATGCATTCGTTATCCGTAAATGAACGTAAAGAATTCATTCTAATAACAAAAATAATAAAAAGGATGCGCATACGCTTTAATTTTTCGGATACATTCGGTATTCGGGTACATTCGGTAAATCTTTTTATTCTTTTTTGGACTTTAGCAATCCTAAAAAATTATGGAGATACCATTTTTTATAAAAATTTCGTAGGGTACGATAAAAAGATAATAATAAAAAAGATACAGTAGTGACGGAAAAAAATTGTATCTAACGAAATGTATCTTTTTTATTATGAAATGTTTATTAATTTTTAAACAGGGATCAATTTATGTGAGCGGGTAAAGCGCTAAAAATGTAGCCGACAATAATAAAAATGTAGTGTGTGCGTGTTTTTCACTTTAAAAAAAAAAATTTTTTAGGTAGTACTACTACTCCCAGCATGGAACACACTCTTCCATGATGGGAGTAGTAGTTACCTGTACTAATTGACAGATCGCAGGGGTCCCTTGCGATCCTCTTGTATAATGTATAGATGCGGCGGCTGCTCTTCTATGGTCCCCTGCACTCACGTATATATACACATATTCATATTTCCCGCAGAGCTGTGATTGGCCAGATGGTTCCAGCCGATCACAGCTCTCTGTGAGAAATAGTAATATGTGTATATATACGGCCGTGCAGGGGACCATAGGAAAGCGGCCGCCGCATCCATACATTATACAGGAGCATCACAGCGGGTGTCGGGAGTGATACCTGCAGTGATCTTTCCTTTACTACAAGTACTACTAATCCCAAAATGGAGTACACTCTGCTCCATGCTGGGAGCTGTAGTACCTGCATTAATAGACAGATCGCAGCGGGTGTCAGAAGTTACACTCGCTGCGATATGTCTATTAATGCAGGTACTACAGCTCCCAGCATGGAGCAGAGTGTGCTCCATGTTGGGAGTATTAGTACCTGCAGTAAGGGACAGATCCCAGCGGATGTCTCTCCTCCTGACTAGAGATGAGCGAACTTACAGTAAATTCTATTCGTCACGAACTTCTCGGCTCGGCAGTTGATGACTTTTCCTGTGTAAATTAGTTCAGCCTTCAGGTGCTTCGGTGGGCTGGAAAAGGTGGATACATTCCTAGGAAAGAGTTCCTAGGACTGTATCCACCTTTTCCAGCCCACCGGAGCACCGGAAAGCTGAACTAATTTATGCAGGAAAAGTCATCAACTGCCGAGCCGAGAAGTTCGTGACGAATCGAATTTACTGTAAGTTCGCTCATCTCTACTCCTGACACCCGCTGCGATCCTCCTGAAGTGACTGTAGGGATCAGCTGTTCTCAAGGCTACAGAGCCGGGCGAACAGCTGACGCTGAGCCGTAGGTATACATCGTATATCTACTGCCCAGCAAGAACTTACAGTGAGCCTGCAATGTGTATACAGTATACACATTGCTGGCTCACTTAACCCCTTGCTGAGCTGTGCTCTATGCGCAAGCCCAGCAAGGAAAGAGTTAACTTACACTGTTGGACAGTGTAGGTTAACCCTTTGGGCGGTATACACTATATACAGCTATCTATGGTGATGACGTCATTAGGGGGCGGAGCTACAGAAGGGAACAAGGCTAGTTAATCTGAAGCTCTGTTCACATTGTCCGTTTTGTATAATGTGAACAGACCCTTCTGGCAGTGTCTACCCTGACAGGGAGATAACAGCTGTTGCTAAACTACAACTCCCAGCATGCCCAGACAGCCAAAGGCTGTCTGGGTATGCTGGGAGTTGTAGTTTTGCACCAATTGGTGGCTCCCTGTTTGGGTAGACATTGCATCATGGGTGCTCTCCCCAGCGGACAGCGCCAAAAATGTCATAACCAATTTTTTGTGTTTTTTTTCTTCTCGTTTCAGATCCGTGTATGCAGAGGATTACTGCGGTTTCGAGGGATTCCGGCAGATTATTTCATTTTTCTTTTAATAAAATGGTTAACGAGGGCTGTGGGGGAGTGTTTTTTTAAATAAAATAATTTATCCAATGTGTTGTGTTTTTTTTAAATTACATTTTCAGGCTTATTAGTGGAAGCTGGTCTTATTGACTGAATCCATTACTAAGTCAGGGCTTAGTGCTAGCCCCAAAAACAGCTAGCACTAACCCCCAATTATTACCCCGGTACCCACCGCCACAGGGGTGCCAGGAAGAGCCGGTACCAACAGGCCTGGAGCATCAAAAATGGCGCTCCTGGGCCTAGGCAGTAACAGGCTGGCATTAATTAGGCTGGGGAGGGACATTAACAATGGTCCTCGCCCACCCTGGTAACGTCAGGCTGTTGCTGTTTGGTTGGTATTGTGCTGAGAATGAAAATACGGGGAACCCTATACGTTTTTTTTTATTTTATATTTAAATTAAAAAAATAAAAAATGTATAGGGTTCCCGCCCAAAGGGTTAACCTACACTGTCCAACAGTGTAAGTTAACTCTTTCCTTGCTGGGGTTGCGCATAGCGCACAGCTCAGCAAGGGGTTAAGTGAGCCAGCAATGAGTATACTGTATACACATTGCAGGCTCACTGTAAGTTCTTGCTGGGCAGTAGATATACGATGTATACCTACAGCTGAACATCAGCTGTTCTCCCGGCTCTGTAGCCCTGAGAACAGCTGATCCCGACATTTACATCAGGAGGATCGCAGCGGGTGTCAGGAGGAGTGACATCCGCTGGGATCTGTCCCTTACTGCAGGTACTAATACTCCCAACATGGAGCACACGCTGCTCCATGCTGGGAGCTGTAGTACCTGCATTAATAGACATATCGCAGCGAGTCTGTCTATTAATGCAGTTACTAAAGCTCCCAGCATGGAGCAGAGTGTACTCCATGTTGTGAGTAGTAGTACTTGTAGTTAAGGAAAGATCACTGCGGGTATCACTCCTGACACCCGCTGTGATGCTCCTGTATAATGTATGGATGCGGCGGCCGCTCTCCTATGGTCCCCTGCACGGCCGTATATATACACATATTACTATTTCTCACAGAGAGCTGTGATTGGCTGGAACCATCTGGCCAATCACAGCTCTGCGGGAAATATGAATATGTGTATATATACGTGAGTGCAGGGGACCATAGAAGAGCGCCCGCCGCATCTATACATTTTACAAGAGGATCGCAAGGGACCCCAGAGATCTGTCAATTAGTACAGGTAACTACTTCTCCCATCATGGAAGAGTGTGTTCCATGCTGGGAGTAGTAGTACTACCTAAAAAATGTTTTAAAAAAAAGTGAAAAACACGCACACAATACATTTTTATTATTGTCGGCAACATTTTTAGTGCTTTACCCGCTCACATAAATTGATCCCTGTTTAAAAATGAATAAACATTTCATAACTAAAAAGATACATTTCGTTAGATACAATTTTTTCCATCACTACTGTATCTTTTTTATAATTTTTTTATGGTACCCTAAGAAATTTTTATAAAAAAGGTATCTCCATCATTTTTTAGGATCGCTAAAGTCCAAAAAAGAATAAAAAGATTTACCGAATGTACCCGAATACCGAATGTATCCGAGAAATCAAAACCGAAAATATTACCGAACCGAAAAAAATTTCTAAAACGAAAAAACGAAACGAAAATTTTTCTAGTGCACAAGTCTAAAGAGAAGTGTTTTAATTCAGAATACCACTTTAAGGTAATATAATATGGCAATGAACATGAGGCCTAAGTAAGAAATCCGAGTCTGGATGTATGTCTGAGATGTATGTTGCTGTGAATGGTTGTCAAGACCAATACACTGTAACAAAGCACAGCTGTCATCAGGACTTTAGGAAGTTGCATAACTTTTACAATTAATAGACTTTATTTAATATGAGAGTAAAGAATTTTACATTAGAAGGCATTTCACCAGTCTGGCAGTAGTGATAGAAGACTTTATAATAGAATAATAAAGAATACCAGAGAGAGAGACGACAATACATGCGGAACAAAGAGAAATAAATGACTCTTCCCACCTGGCCCAGCTCCTCATTCAGGTTGGACGTTCTGGCCATGGCGGGGGTGTCCGTGTCTGCATAATACATATCTCGATCCTGGAACACAGAGGAAACCCTCATTAATATTTCATGCCGGGATTACCTCTGACATCTATACTGCTTAGGAGAATTTACTGTAATCTAACTGCACAATCCTATTGTTAGATAAATTGGATAAAAATCTGCTTCACCGTGACGCCTTTCTGTTTAACCCTTTTTAGACAAGTTGAGAAGAACAAATTTTAATCCAGCACTGTGTCCAGTAAAAAAAAAACTGCTTCCTTTATTATATCCACATGTCAAAATGGCTTGACAGTAGAGATGAGCGAACTTACAGTAAATTCGATTCATCACAAACTTCTCAGCTCGGCAGTTGATGACTTATCCTGCATAAATTAGTTCAGCTTTCAGGTGGTCCGGTGGACTGGAAAAGGTGGATACATTCCAGGGAAAGAGTCTACTAGGACTATATCCACCTTTTCCAGCCCACGGGAGCACCTGAAAGCTGAACTAATTTATGCAGGATAAGTCATCAACTCCCGAGCTGAGAAGTTCGTGACGAATCGAATTTACTGTAAGTTCGCTCGTCTCTACTTGACAGCACAGCATAAAGATCTCCAAGAAATTTTTCTTTAGCACAATATATATTTTTTAATAATATGTTTTTGAGTTGCAGCATTCCTGGAGCAATAACATACTCATTTTTCCACCAATGTTGCTTAATTTGTGCTAGACGAGTTAAAGGGGTACTCTGCTAAAAACATCATATCCCCTATCCAAAGGATAGGAAATGAGATGTCTAATAGCAGGGGTCCCGCCTCTGGGGATCCCTGCGATCTCCAGGCTGGCAGCAGCGGCGGCCAGAACACGGAAGCTTGGAACTTCCGCATTTGTGACATCACGCCACGCCCCCTCCATTCAGGTCTATGGGAAGGGGCGTGTGACGGCTAGTATGTAGCCGCTACGCCTCCTCCCATAGACATGAATGGAGGGGGCGTGGGGGCCGTGTTCGCCAGTCATCGGGCATGGAGTGGAGTTCGCTCCGTGCACCAAATGACAAGGGTGCCGCAGCAGAGATTGCGGGGGGGGGGGGGGGGGGCACAATTAGACATCTTATCCTGTATCCTTTGGCTAGGGGATAAGATGCTTTCAGCGGAGTACTCATTTAAAGGGGTACTCTGCTGCCCTGCTTCGGAAGCTCCGCTCCCCAGCGTCTGGAAGTTTATTGTTCCAAACGCTGTGTGCGGGCTTCCGTGTTCAGGGCCACCCCTCGTGGCGTCACGCCTGCCCCCTCGTTACGTCACGCCCGCCCCCTCAACGAAAGTCTATGGGAAGGGGGCGTGACGGCCGTCACGCCCCCTTCCCATAGACTTTCGTTGAGGGGGCGGGCGTGACGTCACGAGGGGCGGTCCTGAACACGGAAGCCCGCACACAGCGTTTGGAACAATAAACCTCCAGACGCTGGGGAGCGGAGCTTCCAAAGCAGGGTAGCAGAGTTACCCTTTAAACACAATGGGGGAGATTTACCAAAGGATTTAAACAGTTTTTTCCCATCTAAATTGGTCGCACAGAAAGTCACAGTCTAAATATATGCAACTTTTTTGTGACTTTTGCTTTAGAGGATTTTGATAAATTAGGCGCACAATAGACAACTTTAATAAATCTCCCCCAATATATTATTGATGATATTTCATTCTTAGTAATAAAAAATGATTTTCTATCGTTTTTATGTTTAGGTTTTAGTATTTAAGCTAATGTGTGTCAGCTTAGGTACAGTGAGCAGAGCTCTGTAAGTGGGCACCAGTCCTCTTGGAACAATCATAAGTATATTAAATATGAAGGAAATCCCTTTGAATAACATCTACTATTATATTTCACATAAACTCTACGTAGCACTTACCCAATTGATAAAAAGAGCCTGAATGAACTTCACCACTTCCAGGGTCACCAGGAGACTGATGGGGATGAGGTTGTTGTACAAAATGATGAATGTGAGAAGATTGTAGCCGAAATTACTGTATATGGCATCTGCAGACAGAAAGAGACCTAGTCAATGAGTTGCTTAGTTATTTTGTCCAGGTCATATCAATTCATGATTTTGGACAACGGTCCCTTTTATACCTGGTTATATCTATTGGGATAAGAGGTTACCACCAACTTGTAATGTTTTACAGAACAATTAAACAGTACCTGTCACCAAACTAAACTTTTAATATTGTGTTCCTCATGTAATTATAAGACACTTTGCTATTTACTTGCTGTTAAAATTCTCAACCTTTACATGTTTTTAATGTGATTGAAAAAATGGCCACTAGGTGGCTCTGTTCTGTTTCCTGCGCAAGTGAAACAGTTAGTTTGGTCTCCTCCCGACCTGGCAGGAGACCATACTCAGGAAGTGCATGTGGGGCATGGTGAGGCACAGCTCTCACAGGCTTCAGTGACGTCGTGCCTGCTGGGGAACGCCCACTTTCTCCTGCCGGGAGCTCACACAATGTGAGCAAAGGGAAAGGTATGATACAGAGCTTTTAAAAGATCAGAAAAAAAATGTAAGGGCAGGAGGGGTGTTAGGAGTAGTCAGGGAATAAAATCTGAGTTAGTTTAGAAAATATGGTTTGATCACTCTTTAACCTCTTCAGGACATAGGGCGTATGGATACGCCCTGAATCCCGAGTCCTTAAGGACCGAGGGCGTATCCATACGCCCGTGGGAATTCCGGCCCCCACCGCTAGCCGGTTGGGGACCGGAGCCGGATGCCTGCTGAAATCGTTCAGCAGGCATCCCGGCATATCGCCCAGGGGGGTCATTATGCCCCCCATGTCGGCGATCGCCGCAGATCGCTGGACAATTCAGTCCAGCGATCTGCGGCGATTCCGGGCCAATCGGGTCTCCGGTGACCCGGTGACCCGGAATTACTGGCTGTTCGGGGCCGTCTCTGACGGCCCCGAACAGCCAGAGCCTGCAGGGGTGAGGTGGCACTGGTGCCACCTCACGATCGCCCTGATTCGTCGGCCGGATTACCGGCCGACCAATCAGGGCGCCTGCTGCGGGTGTCACTCCCGCACCCGCTCCGCCCCTCTTCTGGAGGACGTGAGCGGGTGCGGGAAGACGACCCCCGGTGCTGGGGACCCCGATCCCCGGCGCCCCTGTTGGGATCGGGGCCCCAGGAGCAGCTGCGGCGGCGGGACTGACCTGCAGCGTCTGGATTGTTGGAGGTGAGTGACAGCCTCCTGCTGTTGCTTAGCAACAGCTCCCAGCATGCAAAAAGGGCATGCTGGGAGCTGTAGTTATGCAACAGCAGGAGGCAGACCACCACAACTCCCAGCATTCCCTTATGGGCATGCTGGGACTTATGGTTTTGCAACAGCTGGAGGCACATTCTTTCTATGGAAAAGTGTACCTTCAGCTGTTGTATAACTACAACTCCCAGCTTGCACAAACAGCTAAAGTGCATGCTGGGAGTTGTAGTGGTGCATCTGCTGGTTGCATAACTACAACACCCAGCATGCCCGTTGGCTGTCGGTGACTGCTGAGAGTTGTAGTTTTGCAACAGCTGAAGGCACACTGGTTGTGAAACTCAGAGTTTTTTTTTACCTAACTCAGTGTTTCACGACCGGTGTGCCTCCAGCTGTTGCAAACTACAACTCTCAGCAGTCACCGTACACCATGCACCGTACATGCTGGGAGTTGTAGTTTTGCAACAGCTGGAGGCACACTGGTTGTGAAACACTGAGTTAGGTCACAAACTCAGTGATACATAACCAGTGTGCCTACAGTTGTTGCAAAACTGCAACTCTCAGCAGTCACCGACAGCCAACGGGCATGCTGGGAGTTGTAGTTATGCAACAGCTGGATGTCCCCCCCCCAATGTGAACGTACAGGGTACACTCACATGGGCGGAGGCTTACAGTAAGTATCTGGCTGCAAATTTGAGCTGCCGCAAACTTTCTGCTGCAGCTCAAATTGCCAGCGAGAAACTACTGTGAACCCCCGCCCGTGTGACTGTACCCTAAAAACACTACACTACACTAACACAAAAAATAAAATAAAAAGTAAAAAACACTAAAAAACACTACATATACACATACCCCTACACAGCCCCCCTCCCTCCCCAATAAAAATGAAAAACGTCTGGTACACCACTGTTTCCAGAACGGAGCCTCCAGCTGTTGCAAAACAACTCCCAGTATTGTCGGACAGCCGTTGACTGTCCAGGCATGCTGGGAGTTTTGCAACAGCTGGAGGCACCCTGTTCGGGAATCACTGGCGTAGAATACCCCTATGTCCACCCCTATGCAATCCCTAATTTAGGCCTCAAATGTGCATGGCGCTCTCACTTTGGAGCCCTGTCGTATTTCAAGGCAACAGTTTAGGGTCACATATGGGGTATCGCCGTACTCGGGAGAAATTGTGTTACAAATTTTGGGGGGCATTTTCTGCTTTTACCCTTTTTAAAAATGTAAAATTTTTGGGAAAACAAGCATTTTAGGTAAAAAAAAAAAAATGTTTTACATATGCAAAAGTCGTGAAACACCTGTGGGGTATAAAGGTTCACTTAACCCCTTGTTACGTTCCCCGAGGGGTCTAGTTTCCAAAATGGTATGCCATGTGGTTTTTTTTTGCTATCCTGGCACCATAGGGGCTTCCTAAATGCGGCATGCCCCCAGAGCAAAATTTGCGTTCAAAAAGCCAAATGTGACTCCTTCTCTTCTGAGACCTGTAGTGCGCCAGCAGAGCACTTTTCACCCCCATATGGGGTGTTTTCTGAATCGGGAGAAATTGGGCTTCAAATTTTTAGGGGTATTTTCTGCTATTACCCTTTTTAAAAATAAAATTTTTTGGGGAAAACAAGCATTTTAGGTAAAAATTTTTTTTTTTTTTTTACATTTGCAAAAGTCGTGAAACACCTGTGGGGTATTAAGGTTCACTTTATCCCATGTTACATTCCCCGAGGGGTCTAGTTTCCAAAATGGTATGCCATGTGGTTTTTCTTTGCTGTTCTGGCACCATAAGGGCTTCCTAAAGGTAACATGCCCCCCAAAACCATTTCAGAAAAACGTACTCTCCAAAATCCCCTTGTCGCTCCTTCCCTTCTGAGCCCTCTACTGCGCCCGCCGAACACATTACATAGACATATGAGGTATGTGCTTACTCGAGAGAAATTGGGCTACAAATACAAGTAAAAATTTTGTCCTTTTACCCCTTGTAAAAATTCAAAAATTGGGTCTACAAGAACATGTGAGTGTAAAAAATGAAGATTGTGAATTTTCTCCTTCACTTTGCTGCTATTCGTGTGAAACACCTAAAGGGTTAAAACGCTGACTGAATGTCATTTTGAATACTTTGGGGGGTGTAGTTTTTATAATGGGGTCATTTATGGGGTATTTCTAATATGAAGACCCTTCAAATCCACTTCAAACCTGAACTGGTCCCTGAAAAATACTGAGTTTGAAAATTTTGTGAAAAATCGGAAAATTGCTGCTGACCGTTGAAGCCCCCTGGTGTCTTCCAAAAGTAAAAACTCATCAATTTTATGATGCAAATATAAAGTAGACATATTGTATATGTGAACCAAAAAAAAATGTATTCGTAATATCCATTTTCCTTACAAGCAGAAAGCTTCAAAGTTAGAAAAATGCAAAATTTTCAAATTTTTCATCAAATTTACGGATTTTTCACCAAGAAAGGATGCAAGTATCGACAAAAATTTACCACTATGTTAAAGTAGAATATGTCACGAAAAAACAATCTCGGAATCAGAATGATAACTAAAAGCATTCCAAAGTTATTAATGTTTAAAGTGACAGTGGTCAGATGTGCAAAAAACGCTCCGGTCCTTAAGGCCAAAATGGGCTCCGTCCTGAAGGGGTTATCGAGGAATTTTTTTTTTTATATATATATGTCAACTGGCTCCAGAAAGTTAAACAGATTTGTAAATTACTTCTATTAAAAAATCTAAATCCTATCAGTACTTATGAGCTGCTGAAGTTGAGTTGTTCTTTTCTATCTAAGTGCTCTCTGAGAACTGACCAGAGTAGAAGCAAATCCCCATAGCAAACCTCTTCTACTCTGTGAAGTTCCCGAGACAAGCAGAGATGTCAGCAGAGAGCACTGTTGCCAGACAGAAAAGAACAACTCAATTTCAGCAGCTGATAATTATTGGAGGGATTCATTTTTTTTTTTTTTTTTATAGAAGTTATTTATAAATCTGTTTAACTTTCTAGAGCCAGTTGATATATATATATATATATATATATATATATATATATATATATATATATATAGATATAGATATATATATATAATGTTTTTCCTGGATAACCCCTTTAAAGGGGTATTCCAGGCCAAAACTTTTTTTTATATATCAAGTGGCTCCGGAAACAGATTTGTAAATGACTTCTATTAAAAAATCTTAATCGTTCCAATAGTTATTAGCTTCTGAAGTTGAGTTGTTGTTTTCTGTCTAACTGCTCTCTGATGACTCACGTCCCGGGAGCTGTGCAGTTCCTATGGGGATATTCTCCCATCATGCACAGCTCCCGGGACGTGACATCATCATTGAGCAGTTAGACAGAAAACTTCAGAAGCTAATAACTATTGGAAGGATTAAGATTTTTTAATAGAAGTAATTTACAAATCTGTTTAACTTTCCGGAGCCAGTTGATATATATAAAAAAAGGTACTGCCTGGAATACCCCTTTAAGTGTACATCTCAGATTCACTCTGAGGAAGCTTGCGAAGTGAAATATACAAGACACTATGTCACATACCTTACATACCCATGTATGTGGACAACTGAGCTTTTAGAATACATCATCCCAAAATCATGGGCATTAATATAAAAGTTGTTCCCCACTTTGCAGGTACAACAACTCCCACTCTTCTGAAGAAATTCTACAATGGATATTATCTAGGGGAATTTGTGTCCATTACTCCAGAAGAGCATTTGTGAGGTCAGACAATGAGTCTAGGTGAGAAGACCTTGTTTGCAATATCCAATCTAGTTAATCCCAAAGGCGTTTAAAAGTGTTGAGGTCAGGGCTCTGTGCGGCCAGATAAGTTCTTCCAGACAAAAATCCCCCAACCATGTTTCTATGGACCTTGCTTTGTGCACTGGGGCAGCCATGGTGGATCAGAAAAGAACCAAACCCAAACTGTTCCAGCAAAGTTGGAAGCATATAACTGTTTAAAATGCCTTGATATGCTGAAGCCTTAAGATTTCCCTTCTCTGAAAAAGGGATCAAACACTGATAAACAGTCCCAGACCATTATCCTTACTATACAAGGTTTTACAGTAGACACTATGCATTCAGTAGGTAGGTTTCTCCAAGGATCTGTTAGCACTATTTTCATCCTTCAGACTGGCAGATCTGAAACTTGAGCACTGCAGAAAATAATGGTCCAATAGTGTTTTGTATACAACACATAATAGAGTCCATGGAAGCACTGTTTAGCGTGAAACAGCTGTAATCGCTGAGTTCTTTTAGTATGACCCATCCTACTAAATAAGTTTGAGTATGTAGATGACATGGCTGTATGCAGCTGTTTTTTTATGGATGTGATGGAAATACTTGAACTTAATGCAGTAAATGGCACCTTCTATCTGTGGTAGCATTATTTTATGATCATATCAACAGCACAGTGGCTGTGTGGCGTAACAATCTAGCATAAACTGATACACTGTCCCACAATTGTAGATATATGCTTTGTACCTGATTTATGTTCAGTAAAAACAAATTTGCTTAAAAAAAATGATATACTGTGCTATCCCTGGTGCAGGACCTGAGGGGACAACATGACTCAGATTCAAAAAAATACCATAGACAGAAATAGTCCACTGTCCCTTCAGGCCCTGCTCTAGGCATAACACATTAAGTCAGTTTCTTCTGTAGTGTTCTGCTAATTCATGTAGTTTTTGCAGAAAGTATAAAAAAAAAAAACCTTATGCTTCAATTCTCTGATCCAGTCCCGGTTACAGTTTAAAAAAAAAAAAAAAATCAAAATGGCACTCAAAGGGTTACAGTGATGAAATGCAAAATAAATAATGCCAGTCAGGCTTGATTGACAGCCCAAGAGCATGGCTTCTTCCTGCACTCAGACTGTCAATCAAGCCGGTCCGGGAGGGAGGAGGTTGCAGTGAGTCTGACTGGAGGTGGATGCGTCAGCTCCCCCATAAGTGGTTAGCAGTCAATGTATTCAGTGCGCTCCATTCAAGGTTAGTTCTTATGGGTTTGCAGCATTGTTCTCCTCACTAATCAGGTGCTGTGGTTGGCGTGTAAGACCCCAGGAACCTGACAGGTTTTCTTTAAAAATAGTTCTACATGTCAGGAACATAAATCTGCAAAATATATTTTGGCAGCTACATAAAATAAAATAAAAAAAACAAGTAAAGGCTGCTAAAGAAAGAATCCAGCAAAAACTAT
Organism: Hyla sarda; assembly: GCF_029499605.1. NCBI lineage: Eukaryota > Metazoa > Chordata > Amphibia > Anura > Hylidae > Hyla > Hyla sarda. Next base: position 52,091,064 of record NC_079190.1, read on the forward strand.
TTAGCATTTATGCCTGGGTGCCGCAACTAAAATAGTAAGCGTTAAAGGGGTATTCCGCCCCTAAACATCTTGTCCTGGGGGTCCTACCGATGGGGACTCCTTCGATCTCGGTTGTGGCACCCCAGACATCCGGTGCACAGAGCGAACTTGACTGGCGAAACGGGGAGGAGGCTCGTGATGTCACGGCTACGCCCCCTCAATGCAAGTCTATGGGAGGGAGTGACCATGACATCACGAGTGGGGCGTGACCGTGACGTCCTCCAGCCCTGCACCCAACACTCTAAATGAACGCCGGGTGCAGCAGGGAGTTTGCGGGGATCCCCGCGATCAGTTATCTTATCCCGTATCCTTTGGATAGGGGATAAGATGTCTAGGGGTGGAGTACCCCTTTAACTTACCTTCTGTGGTCCCACTGGTGCCACAGGAATAGCTCTCCCATCCTCCAGCCCAGTCTTGTTCCCGCTTTTGGTGCCTGATGACCAAACTGCGTTTAGCTAATCACCAGCCACAGCAATGTCCTGCCTCGGTGGGTGATAGGTTGAGCGGCAGTGTGATGTAACAAACAATGGAAGGTACGTTAAGGTTTACTATTTTAGTTGCAGCAGCCCGGGCATAATGACTAAAACATTTGTTTTTGCTGGAGTTCTCCTTCAATCCACCACGTGCCCAGAATCGCTAAAAGTGTCTGGTCATTTACAGTAGCTCATGTGTTGACCTGTGCATAACAGAATATAGACAAACCCCCACAGTCTGATCCTACAGACACACTTCCTTCCATAGGTGCCCCAGCTTCTTCGTAACCTACAAAATAAAGGATGTTAGCAAAAAGAAGGGGACAGACGAAAAGGAAGAGAGAGTGATAGTGGAATTAGACTATTAGGGTTTGTCTATATTATATAATTATAAATTATTCAATCTTTTGCAAAGTTACTACCTTTTAAATGTTTTAGGAAAATAAATTACATTTGCTTACCAAGGTTGACATAGCTTAGAAACTTGGTGATAAACTTATCCCTATCCAAAAGACCCCCACACCTGCCCCACCCCACCTCATGATCTTCTGTTCAGGACTCTGGCTCTCTCCGGGAATGGAGTGTCACGACCCGCTTCATATATCTCTATGGGAGAGCCAAATATAGTTAAACAGCTCTCCAATAGAGATATATGGAGGGGCGTGTCAGTCGCTGCTTCGTGTGGGGTTGGCACACCCTGCTGACGGGCAGAGCTGGCGCTCGGTGCAAGAGATTTTGGGGGGTCCCAGCGGTCGGAACCCTTCACGATCTAAAACTTCTCCCTATCCAAAGGAGTTAAGTTATTCAGTGTGATATATCTCCTTTAAAGGAGTTATCCAGGATTACAAAAACATGTTTTTTTTTCAGAAACAGCACCACTCTAGTCCTCAGGGTCTGAATGCCATTGGAGGCTGAGTATGACGTCAGCCTCCAGGGTCTATTGGTGGTATATAGGAATGAATGGGCTAGATCTATAACATTGTGATTTTTTGCCCATTGTGGTCTATGGAGATCTTGCGGCAAACAAGGTAGAAAGCTAAACAGCAGGGTCCTGGTGGTAATGTGGATGGGAGACTCTGGTGTGGGTTCAATTCCCGGGTTGATATACAGTGTTGTGATTATACTTTAATTAGGATAGACATGACTTTTTGAACCATGGGAAACTAGGTCAATTGGATAACACACATTACCTCCTGTTTCAATTAACCTAGTTACCCATTTATGGTATCCAATTGACCTAGTTCCCACAGTTCACACACTTTCTTAACTATGATTTGACCCATATATGTCTATCCTAATTAAAGTATAATCCCAACACTGTATATCAACCCTGGAAATGAACCCATACAAGGGTCGGTTGCTAGCAGGACCCTGCTGTTTAGTTTTCTACCCCGTTTGCCGCAAGTTCTGCATAGACCACAACGGGCCGTTGATTTCAATGTGCAAAAAAATCACAATGTTATAGATCTAGCCCATTCATTTCTATACACCACCAATAGACACTAGACCCTGGAGGCTCATACTCAGCCTCCAATGGCATTCATACCCGGCAAACTTCAAATGTTTAAGGGGTTAATGTATTCATGGAAATATGTATATATAAAGTACTATATCCCCACACTGTAACTTGGACCTGAGGAAGGAGGGAGACACATATAGATAGATGTCTTAAATGAGTATATACCCTGTTTCCCCGAAAATACACCCTACCCCGAAAATAAGCCCTAGCTGGATTATCGTGGTGGGCTGCAATAATAAGCCCTACCCCAAAAATAAGAGCTAGGACAGGGGTACTCAACTGGTGGCCCGCGGTCCAGATCCAGATCGTGGCCGCCAGTAATGCGGACCGGAACGCTGTGTGGAGGATGGGGGGGGGGCAGCAGGAGTGTGGAGGATGGGGGCTGCGGGAGTGTGGAGGATGGGGGGCTGTGGGAGGATGGGGGGCTGTAGCAGTGTGGATGATGGGGGGGTGCGGCATCCTCCACACTGCTACAGCCCCCATCCTCCACACTGCTACAGCCCCCCATCCTCCACACTCCCACAGCCCCACATCCTCCACACTCCCACAGCCCCCCATCCTCCCACAGCCCCCCATCCTCCACACTGCTACAGCCCCCCATCCTCCCACAGCCCCCCATCCTTCACACTCCCACAGCCCCCAATCCTCCTCACTCCTGCAGCCCCCCATAAATAAATAAGCCCTACCCTTAAAATTAGCCCTAGTGTGTTTTTTGTGACTAAAATTAATATAAGACCCGGTCTTATTTTTGGAGAAACACGGTATATTATTTTTCTTTTTTTGGAATCACCATCATTACTGAAATGATAGGGAAAACAAGTGTTGAAAAGACTCAATAAAAATGTGTTAATAAAGCTAAAACCTTGCTTAAAAATGAAATTGTGCCAAAAAATAATAATAATAATATTTACAAGTAAGAATTGCTTGAAAAAGACAAAGCAGGCAAAGGAGCAAACAGCCAGAGATTTTACTCCGCTTTCTGAAACTTTATACATGCTTTAGTGTCGGGTTTTCTTCCCAGATAATTCACTTGAATTTCAGAGTGGTTTTAGGAAAAGATGAGTGAGTTTGGCTGAAATGTAGGGAACACGCCCCTTTTCCAGAAACAACACCCATTTTGTAGGATTTTTTTTTTTTACTCTGATTGATTCTGATTCTGTCGGGTTTTTTCTGTCGCACATTCTGTCGCACAAGGTGCAAAACCCAACAAAAAGAGTCGGAATCATGTTAGTAAATGAGGGCCAATAGGGTTATACATTGAACTTTTCTTACTAACTATGTAACTAGGTAACATTGGGTTCACACCATTTAAATACATGACACAAACATAGGGACTACTGCACCCAGCACAATCTATACAGCTGACTACCTCATGGTCGCCACACTTGCCTCCAAAACAATCCCATTCAGATGAACGGAACTGATTTTCTGCAACAAATTAAAAATATTTTTTTTTAAAAGCATACCCCTCAAAACATGGCAAACATCCAGTTTAGGCATAGACCCGTTTTATTGCATCACCAAATCCTGTACATTACATGGGTCAGGAACTTACCATTTTCCCCCAGATACCAGTTCGTCTCCTCATATTTCCTATTCCATAACAAGGCCCCAACAGAGCTCACAAGTGCCATGACCAGGAGGATGCAGAACAGGACTAAGATCTGTATGTTGGTGACTTTCTCTACATTAGACCGCTTCAGTGGTGCCTTAGTAGAATTCTGTATAAAAATAAGGAAAATGAATACACAGATGGTTAATATTCTTATACGCTTTATAATGCTACACCTATACATGGCTATCAGAACACCTTATTGTGGTGGTAGTTCTGCCCGACCACCCAAAAAAATGCTCTATATCCCTAGGAAGTGTATTAGGCAGGTATTTCTCCATTGGTGATACAGTGGTGATGCACAACAACTATTCTATTCCTGGTCCCCTTAACGACAATGGACGTAAATGTACGCCATGACGTACATTTACGCGCCAACATGATCGCGAGCACCGGAGCGTTGCTCGCGTCATGCCCAGCAGGTCCCGTCTGCTATCAGCAGCCAGGGACCCGCCAGTAATGGCGGACATCCGCGATCGCGCGGATGTCCGCCATTAACCCCTCCGATGCCGTGATCAATACAGATCACAGCATCTGCGGCTGTGCGGTACTTTGCACGGATGATCGGATCGCCCGCAGAGCTGCCGCGGGGATCCGATCATCCAGCATGGCGGCCGGAGGTCCCCTCACCTGGCTCCGGCCATTTCCCGGGGTCTTTGGCTCTGGTCTGAGATCGAGCAGACCAGAGCAGAAGATGACCGATAATACTGAGCAGTGCTGTGTCCTATGCATAGAACTGCACAGTATTAGCAATCAATATAGTGCAATGAATATTCCCCTATGGGGACATAAAAAGTGTAAAAAAAAAATAAAGTAAAAAAATGTAAAATAAAAAAGTAAAAAAATGTGAAAAATCCCCTCCCCCAATAAAAAAGTAAAACGGACATTTTTCCCATTTTACCCCAAAAAAAGCGTAATTTTTTTTTTATACACATATTTGGTATCGACGCGTGCGTAAAAGTCTGAACTATGAAAATATGTTGTTAATTATCCTGTACGGTGAACGGCGTGTAAAAAAATAAAAAAAAGTCCAAAATTGCTGCTTTTTTGTCACATTTTATTAAAAAAAAATTAATAAAAAATTAAGAAAAAGTAAAACCTAAGCAAAAGTGATACTGATAAAATCTACAGATCATGGCGTAAAAAATTTGCCCTCAAATCGCCCCATATGCGGAAATATGAGAAAGCTATAGGTGGTCAAAATAGGGCAATTTCAAACATGCTAATTTTGTTAAAATGGTTTGAGATTTTTTTTAAGCGATACAATTATAGAAAAGAATATAATCATGGGTATCATTTTAATCGTATTGACCCACAGAATAAAGAAAACATGTCATTTTTACCGGAAAGTGTACAGCGTGAAAACAAAACCTTCCAAAATTTGCTAAATTGCGGTTTTCTTTTCAATTTTCCCACATAAATAATATTTGTTTGGTTGCGTCGTACATTTTATGGTGAAATAAGTGATGTAATTATAAAGTACAATTGGTGACACAAAAAACAAGCCCTCATATGGGTCTGTGGATGGAAATATAAGAGAGTTATGATTTTTAGAAGGCGAGGAGGAAAAAACGAAAATGCAAAAATAAAATTGGTCTGGTCCTTAAGGCCAAAATGGGCCTGGTCCTTAAGGGGTTAAAGAAGGTTCCGGGATTTAGTATAAAAAAACAACACCAATTTTGCCTATAGGTTGTGTCTGGTTTTAAAGCTCATTCCCATTAAAGGGAATGAAGCTGAACCACAATACCAGTACAGTCCATGGAGTTTTCCATATATGTTTGCTGAGGGTGGACCTAAGATTGTTGGATGATTTAGATGTAAAGTAAATGATGCAGATGCTTTTAGTAAGAATGTTAAATGCTCTATTTACTGTTGTTACATCCAGGCGGACTGTAAGAAAGGCTGATTTAATCTTATTGACTGTATTTAAAAGTTGGCAATTGGAGCATGGCATGAGCTAGTATTGGCGTACACAATATGGCACCAAGGTTCTCCGGAGACAGACAGTCTAGACACCATTATCAAACTGCATTACTTGTTTAAAGGGGTACTTTGGTGGAAATTTGTTTGTTTTTATCAACTGGTGCCAGAAAGTTAAACAGTAATTTGTAAATTATTTCTATTTTAAAATCTTAACCCATCCAGTACTTATCAGCTACTGTATGCTCCACAGTAAGTTCTTTTCTTTTTACATTTCTTTTCAGTCTGACCACAGTGCTCTCTGCTGACACCTCTGCCCATGTCAGGAACTGTCAAGAGCAGGAGCAAATCCCCATAGAAAACCTCTCCTGCTCTTGACAGTTCCTGGGACAGACAGAGCTGTTAGCAGAGAGCACTGTGGTCAGACAGGAAACAAAATTTTAAAAGAAAAGAACTTCCTGTGGAGCATACAGCGGCTGATAAGTACTGGAAGAGTTAAGATTTTAAAATAGAAGTCATTTATAAATCTGTTTAACGTTCTGGCACCAGCTGATTTAAAAAAAAAAATAGTTTTTCACCAGAGTACCCCTTTAAAATCTTAAAGAGGATAAAAATGACTGAAGAAGAAACAAGTCAGGCACCACTTGTGCTATGTGTTCAGTTCAGAAAATCGTGGGTGTACTTCTATAAAATTACCTGCATAAGTTTGGTGTCATGTCCTGTGTACACAACAATCCCCAGGACCCACTGAGTGTTCCTGATCTGGGCTCCTCTTAATAATATCTGATCGGGTCCAACAGCAACTGGGCTATCAGAAGAAGGAGATAGAAAGCATTAGCATTTTGTCTGATCAATAGAACAAAAGATAGTAGATAAAATCTATAACATACACTGATCAACCCTGGCATCTACACTGACTATCTAATATGAAAGATGGGAGATGCACAGTGTTCAAACCCTTATAAGGGTTAGTGGGTGCCCATCCTCAAGCTTGACCAAGGCAAACGTATCAAACAGAAGAAATGGAAGACGGCACTCCAGTATTGGTGTCCAAATTCAAAGAGGGTGGTTTATTGATCCCAATACATACAGAATGATGCAACATTTCGACCTAACAATAAGGTCTTTATCAAGCACAGTTAAATAAGGAGCAAACAAGTGTTATATAGGGTCACCAATTGATGACATCATAAGGAGGAGTTAACCTCAGAGGCGGGGGGAGTTACCCTCAAAGTGACAATGGGTGTGTCCAAAAATGACATAAATAAACACAACATAGTGAAATAAACAGTATCATGTATATAAATAGAAAGTGTTACATAGTAATCCAATATACAGAGTTGCTAGAGAACATCCCGTTTCTCCGATCTTCATAACTAACAAAAATATTGTACAAATGACTTCTAATTGTCCAACCTGTACTCCGGTATAAACAATGTGGTCAGCCAATCCGGAGAGGGACCCATATCCATGGTGTGTCCGCTTGTAGCCGGCTTGTAAACAAAGCAAACGCGCATGTCCAACGAGACCATGCGCCGGAAGTTACATCATGTCAAGTTACGTCAAGTCTTTTTTAATCAATGACTCGAAAATTCCTCCAGAACAAATATCCTTTTTACAATTAATTTAATTAATTAATCCTTTTTAGAATTAATTCTAAAAAAATTTTTTTTTACTTTTAATGGGGTGACCTATCATCAAATTAAAGGCACGGCAATGGGGACTCGAATGGCCCCATCTTAAGCCAATCTTTTTATGGGGGTAGTCGAGAAGAAATGGATTACCTCAAACCCCCTCTTTTTAAATCACGCTATTGTATATAGGAGATATATTGACGACTTGTTCGTTCTATGGAAAGGTATGGGAAGGTACCTCTGCACAAATCGATAAATTTATTGAACAAATAAATAGTAATAATTGGGGTTTAACCTTAACCCCTAATTACTCCACAAGCACTATCGAATTTTTAGATCTCTGTATATCTCACATTGGCACCGAAATATTCACTGCAACGTATTTTAAACCTGTGGACTCGAATAGTTATGTCCCCTTTTTAAGTGGACATTACTACAAGTTGAAAACTAATATTCCCTATGGGCAGTTCTGACGTATAAGGAAAAACTGCACTAAACTGTCCACTTTCACCGAACAAGTTAAAATTCTTAGCAATCGGTTCTTAGAAAAAGGCTATCCGAGGGAATTAATTAAAAATGCTTACTCTCGAGCAGAGACCCTTACTCAAGAAGATTGTTTACCTGTACCGATGCATACACCTAACAAGACAGCTACTAATAGCTAAAAAAACGAAAATATTGAAGAACATCTATCCCAGCAAAAATTAAAAGGAGACACCAATGGAACAATGCTCGAGATGATCCATAAAAAGTCGACATCTACGGGAGGAGAAAAACAATATAAACATAATTTGTTCACCACATAATCAGGATGACACAAATTAATAAGGAGGATTTTAAACAAACATTGGGACATCCTTAGATCTGATCCATATTTAGGAAAGGTATTACCAATGAAACCAGGCATCACTTTTCGCAGAGGTCCATCTCTGCGCAATATCATCGCTCCAAGCCGTATAAAAAAGGAAAAAAAAGACACAAAAAGACATCCCAGCAATTCCATCAAAAACTTTGGTCCTTTGAAAAAGAATGGGGTCTTCAGATGCGGCAAACCTAGATGCTTGTGCTGTTTATCGATCAAACATGGTAAAACCAGCTTCTTTAGCACACATACAGGTGAACAGCATACTATAAATACTTACATGAATTGCCAAACATCATTTGTTATTTCTTTAATAACATGCAAATGTGGCAAGCAGTATGTCGGACGCACGACCCAACAATTACATCTACGTTTAAACCAACACCGTACCAACATCAAAAAAGGATTTCTACAACATGGACTCTCCCGACATATTGCTCAGTCACATACTAAAGAGGATAAAGATATAATATCTATCATACCCATAGAACACATCCCGGCATCAATAACCAATCGATTTGAAGTCCTGTGCCGTAAAGAAATGTACTGGATATATACTCTACATTCATTACAACCTTTTGGTTTAAATGAAGTTACCGAATTAGTCTAAAATAATTTATATATTTATATACATATGATTTTTATGTCCATTATCTAGAGATTAAGCTATATAAAGTATTGCTTACTATCACACAAAAAAAACTGATTGTATAAATAGAATCCAAGAAGGAAAAGGAAATCCAGCTCCCCCGAAAAATATAGAATAACGATATAAAAACACAAAAAATGTATTTCATCCTTTAAAAAATCAATGAGATGGTGAGAATTAAAAGCATAGATGAAACGCCGATGCGTTTCGAACCATACGATTCTTAGTTGGCCATGACTAAGTACCATATGGTTTGAAACATGTCAGCGTTTCATCTATGCTTTTAATTCTCACCATCTCATTGATTTTTAAAGGATGAAATACATTTTTTGTGTTTTTATACCGTTATTCTATATTTTTCGGGGGAGCTGGATTTCCTTTTCCTTCTTAGATTCTATTGCAACTGGCTACACGGCTTGACCTGCATCCGTGCTCCTCCACCAACTACCCTTCCAGTGGCTACTTCTACAGGGCGGTGAGCTGGTCTATTATTTCTTCATGTAATTTTTGATTGTATAAATATTACCACTCTATGGCATGTTAATTTATAACACTTACAGTTTGGGTTTTCCTTACCACCAGATTCTGGTAGTTTGGGATAGATCTCCTTTTGCTGTCTCCCATACCAATCGGTGCCCGAGTGTGCATTGAACCACTTCACAGCAGTTCCAGTCACACACCTCTTACGGACATGTTCCTTTTTGTCTGTTCTCTAGTAGCATCTAGCCGGCAGCATTTTTTTTTTTTTTCACTCTAACTATGGATTCAATATTTGAGTGTTTTTAGATCTGAGAATCTATCAGCATTAAATCGTGTTTTTATGTTTTTTGTTATTATCGCACAGGAAATGTATATATTATGTTCTTATGTTGTATAGTATATTTTAGGAACCCGATAAAAATAATTTTCGCAGTCTTTTCTTGTATAAATCTGACGTGTAACATCTAACCAATCAGAGGACCTGACGAAGAGGGGGTCCCACCCCTTGAAACGCGTAGTCCACAAGCGCTGAGAATAAAGAATGTATTTATTTTATTTGCTGTCCGCAAATTTATTTTATTTGCTGTCTGGTTAGATCATGTAGACAACTAGATACCTCTTACCTGGGGAAGTGATGGCAGCAGATTGAACTATGAGAAGATGACAACTGGGAGGAGGCAGTAAGATGTCCTGTGCACTTTGGGAAACCTTAGGTCCTTGTATTCATGGGTTCAAAACATGTTTTCCACTGGAGTACCCCTTTAAAGCACAATTATCATGACGTTTGGGCCATATAAAATAGCAGCAGTACGTTTAAATGTGCTGAGAATATCAATCCAGCATTAACTTTATCTACTTTATTGCAGGTTTTATGATCCCAAAAAACACTTTTTATACAGCCATCAACAGTTGGATTCGCTATGCCCCAAGCCCCCATGCCTATCTGCTCCCCTACAGCACTGGGACCGCTGTGTGATTGACACTGCAGTGAGCTAACAGACACCGGCAGTGAGCACTCACAGAGGGAGCGAGTGCTCGCTTAGTGAATTCGCCAGTGTAACCGGAGGCACGTAGGAGCAATGCAGGGCGCATGTGCTGGGGGACCTGTGTGTCAATCACCCAGTGGTCCCAGTGCTGTAGGAAAGGAGTTAGGCATGGTGGTGGCTAGGGACATAGCGAACCCCCGGCCACACCTATCTGTGTTGCTGGCTGTATAAAAAGTGTTTTTTGGGATTATAAAACGTGCAATAAAGTAGATAAAGTTAATGCTGGATTGATATTCTAAGCACATTTAACAAACTGATGTTACTTTATATGGCCCAAACGTCATAACAATTGCGCTTTAAAGGGGTACTCCACTGCCCCAGCGTCCGGAACATTTTGTTCCAAACGCTGGGTGTGGGCTGCGGGGGTCGCGACATCACACCACGCCCCCTCAATGCAAGTCTATGGGAGGGGGCGTGGCAGTCACCACGCCCCCTCCCATAGACTTGCATTGAGGGAGCATGTCATGATGTCATGAGGGGCATGGCCGTGACGTCACGACCCCCACAGCCCGCACCCAGAACTAAATGTTCCGGACACTGGGGCAGTGGAGTACCCCTTTAACACCTACCTAAACTTCGTACAGACCAAGTACACCCCTAACAGCAATGTTCTTGCATGCAGTGGTCGCTTTCAACAGAATATGTTTTTATGGCTCAAAGCAGGAGGGTGGAATAAACAGTGTTAGGCTACATTCATACCACATTTTTGCTATACAGTTCCCGTTAAAAACCGTACGGATCCGTATAGCAAACCGTATGCACTGACTTTACATTGTAAACCATATGTCAAACGCATCATCCGGCTTAGTTCATTTTGCGTCTTATACAGTTTTGTCTGTTTTTTTTTACCCGTACCCAAAACTGTAGTCTACCACAGTTTCTGGTCCGGGTGAAAAACCGTATTAAACCGTATACTTTTTTTTTTTTTTAACATGGGAGTCAGTTGGAACCGTACAGAACCATATGTGCGTACGGTTCCATCTGGTTTCCACCATACGGTTTATGACTTTGCACAGTTTTATTTCTTGGAATTTCAATCAAACAAGTGAAACTTTATTCAAAATGGAGTGAAAAGTTAAAAACGTATATGTTTTTTTCTTAAAAAAACGGATGCAACCGGACATCATTTTTCAAACTGTATACGGTTTATTAACCGTACATGGGTTGAAATTTGTACACACGTTTTGATACAGTTTAGTCAGCTTTTGAGGAATCCGTTATTTATCAAAAACCTGAAACGGGAACTGTATTGCAAAAACGTGGTATGAATGCAGCCTAATGTAGATGATTCTAATATTATAGCTGATGAGTATTTGTACCTTACTTTACTCCTAGAAGTGATTATTCCATATGATGTGAAATACATTTTCACTCGATTTCCACTCAAGCCACGTTTACTATGCCGTCAGAACAGATTGTAGAAATGAATTATACATAAGCTAACAAGAACCTAACCTGATTTCAATAGCAGATCAATTGAGGGCAAACATCAGTATTTAATAAAGAGATGGCTAAGTGAGCGGCATTCTGTATAGCAGAGGGCAGCTGAGGAGACCGAATCCTACACTCTAGGGGGGAGATTTATCAAAACCTGTGCAGAGGCAAAGTTGCCCAGTTGCCCATAGCAACCAATCAGATCACTTCTTTCATTCTTAACAAGGCATCTAAAAAATGAAAGAAGCGATCTGATTGGTTGCTATGGGCAACTGGGCAAGTTTGCCTCTGCACAGGTTTTGATAAATCTCCCCCTAGATTCCCAACCTTTCATATGTGTAAATCTAAGGGATATACACCATGTCTAAAATATACCTGCACTGTTATACTCATTGTGTGCTGATAATTAGTGTTGAGCGCGAATATTCAAAATGCAAATTATTACCGCGAATATCGGCACTTCGCTATTTCGCGAATATTTAGAATATAGTGATATTTATTAGTAATGACGAATATTCTTTTTTTTTTTTTTATGAGAATTGATGCGAATATTTATGCTAATATCGGCACTTCCATAGTGGACACTGATCCCTGATCTTTAAGTGAAAGATATAATTGCGCATGTGCACTATGCGAATTTCATTACGAATTTTTACATGGAAGAAAAAAAGAGAACGATCATAGTGAATATGCGAATTTCGAGAACATAGGACGAATATTCGTCAATATATTCACGAAATATTGCGAGTTCGAATATGGCCCCTGCCGCTCATCACTACTGATAATAGATGAAGGATATTATTTTTAGTCTAGGATAGTGGGAAGGAACATGCAAATGGTTTTGACCCTAGAGGCCAACTGTGCACCCAGAACTAACAGGTTCATAGTGTGTTAGTTTTAGCATATCTGCTTTGCCTGGAGTCTTACTTTAACCCGATAACGACCAAGGACGAGTATAGACGTCCAGGTTGGCGGGCGTTCCCGCACCTGGACGTCTATACTCGTCCATTCTTCTCGTGGGTGCTGCCCAGTGCACCCACGAGATCGCGGCACGGACTCGGCTGTATCACACAGCCGGGACCCTGCTGCACTGCCAGGACCGAAGTAAACTTCGGTCCCGGCAGTTTTAACCCTTACAGCCGCGGTCGGAAGTGACCGCGGGCTGTAAGTGTTATGACAGAGGGAGGGAGCTCCCTCTGTCTCCTCTGCAGCACCCCGCATCGCGATCGCGGGGTGCTGTGTGTGTCCGCGGCTGGCCGGGACCTGCCGCACTGCCGGGAGTGAAGTTCACTTCACTCCCGACAGTTTAACCCCTACAGCCGCGGTCAGAAGTGACCGCGCGCTGTAAGGAGTTCTGACAGAGGGAGGGGGCTCCCTCTGTCTCTCCTGCAGCACCCCGCATCGCGATCGCGGGGTGCTGCTGCATACCTGGGCTGCCGGGGGTCCTACAAAGACCCCCAGGTCTGCCCTGGGTATTGCCTGCCAGTGAAATATGCTGCCTGCTAGTGAAAACTGGCAGGCAGCATATAACTACAATGCTTTGGAATACTAAGTATTCCAAAGCATTAAAAAGTGTAAAAATAAATAAATAAATAAAATAAAAGTGTAAAAATAAATAAAAATGTAATAAAAGTGTAAAAAAAAAAATATATTAAATATACATTTATTAAATGAATCTAATAAAAAAAAAAAGCATAATGTGTAGGATCGCATTGGCGGACATCCGCAGCATGTAATATGCTGCGGATGTCCGCCACGTGATCCTACACATTATGCAGCAGTCACGGTAATGAGCTCGCTGCTGCGGCTGGGTAGCTTTGTGCGTCCACTCATAGCGGCGGATTTTCCGCCAGCAGTCATGAGCGGACACACTGAGCTACCCAGCCGCAGCAGTGATGGATATATTCGCCATGAGCGGGTGCTTATTCCCACAACATGGCGGATATATCCATCAGGAGCCTTAACTGTCACAGACAGACGCGTTATACTGCCAGCCGACCAAGGACCAATCAGAGAGGTCCCTGGTGCAGCCAATAACTTGTAGGGGTGCGGTATATAAATGGGGTCACTTGTGGGGGTGGGGGTACTGTTCTGCCCTGAAAGCCAAATGGCGCTCCTCTCCTTCTGAGTCCTACCACGCGGCCAAGGAACCATATATGGCCAAAGTGGGGGTATTTCCGAACATGGGACAAGCAGCTAAATAAAATATAGGGTGCATTTCTTTCAATATCAGAAGTGATGTACAAAAAATATGCCCCCCAAATGATGCATTTGTGAAAAATTGCAATTTTCGAATTTTTAACACTGACTGTGTAATAATTCCTGCCAAAAAACTATGGTGTTAAAATACTCATTGTACCCCCTAGCGAATACCTTGAGGGGTCTAGTTTTTAAAATGGGGTCATTTGGGGGGTGTTCCTATGTTCTACTACCTTTTAATTTCTGCAAACCTTGCATAGCACATAAAAAATTTTTTCAAAATTTCAAGTTAAATTGTTAGGGTTCTAACTAATTTAAAATGTTAATTAAAAACTAAAAAATGACGTCAAAATAAAGTAGACATCTGAAAGTATAAGTTTCATGAACTATTTGGTCACTAAGTATAAATATATGCAACCAATTAGTGTTAAAATAGCAAAAAATAGTAATTTTTTGTAAAAATTTCATGATTTTTTGCATTGTAAAAAAAAAACTACAAATGATATCGGCTTACTTTTACTATGTACATGAAGGACAACTTGTGACAAAAAAACAATGTCAGAATTATCGTGATTGGCAAAACGTTACCAGAGTTATTCTCTAATAAAGACAGACATCCCCGATTTGAAAAAACAGGCCTGGTCTTTCAGGGGCGTACAGGTTTATTTGCATTGGTCCTTAAGGGGTTAAAGGAGATATCCAGCAAACAAGTAGCTGATCACGGGGAGTCTGATCGTTGGGACCCCACAAGATCACCAGGACGGGACCCAGCGCTCAGTGTGAAGCGCATGCTGCCGGCAGCACACAGATACATTTCTATGGAAGTGCCGGAAAGATCCGAGTACAACACTTGGCGCTCTCATAGAAATGAACGAAGGGCGTGCCGTCTACCAGTAGACGGCACCCGCTCCTCTATGTGAGAGCCGGGATGTGAGAGCCATCCTGTGGATAGGGGATAAGTTTAGTTTTGCCAGAGTTATCCTTTAAGTTTTTTGCTGTGTGAACATTTGAAGGAAGCAAGTATGTAAATACTTCAAAGGTGACCTTTCTGAAATCCAAATATCTTAAGTAAGAGGGCATTTGGTTACCTTGACTCCTCATCTTAATGTTGCTAAATTCTGTTGATGTCAACGTCCATAACAAACCTGCTGCTGTCCAGCCGTAGGTTCCCAGTAAAATCGTACAAATGGCGATTAGGACCTTCACACTCAATCCTTCCAGCCATTTTAACCAAGTCCTCAGTAGACTGTAGATTTGAGGTTGCTGGCAAACCCTGCAGCCAAAGAGAAAACATTGGAAAAACAGCTGATATGACAAACACATTACCGCTAACATACTGTATAACTTAATATCCTGTGGAGGACACTTGATGATTGAAGACATATAGTGGTGCTTATAAGTTTCGTTAACCCTTTAGAATTTTCAGTATTTCTGCAAAAATATTATTTAAACCTACATCAGTCCTAAAAATAGATAAGAAAAAGTTAAACTAATGAGTCATAAATATTATACTTGTTAATTAATGTATCGAGGAAAATGATTCAATATCACATATGTGAGCGTGGCAAAAATATTTTAAACCTTTTTGTTCAGTATCTGGTATGATCCCGTTATGCAGCAATACCTGCATCTAAGTGCTTTAGGTAGCATTTGATTAGTCCTGCACATTGGCTTGGAGGAATTTTAGCCGATTATTCCATAAAAAAAACAGCTTCAACTGGTAGATGGGTTTCTTTCCATGTACTGTTTGGTTCAGGTCTTTCCAGACCTGTGAAATGCCTTTTTTTTTTTCATTCCTGAAATACCCCTTTAAACTTTATTCTTCTTTAAATGAGCACTGACAGATTCAAAAACTTTTTATATGTTGTACATCTTGGCAAAACATTAACCTTTCTAATATACTTTTATATTATTTTTTGTAGACATCATGGCTTATAAAAAAAAGACCACTGGTGGTCCCCATAGCATCCAGAACATAATCCTGTCCGGCTGCAGCATCATCTATGTCCACAGGCATGGACAATGTCCAAGTAAATGAGGGTGGGACTAGCACTCCTCTGTGCTTAATCCTGTCCTATCAGACTGCAACATGAAAACAGAAAGAAGGGGATTACAAAGCCGCCTGTAGTGATTAGATGAATAGATTTTCCTGTGTTTGGCGTTTTTTTCTTGCGTTTTTTTTCTAGCGTGATTTGCCTTTAAGTGGAAATTGCATTTTTGGCCCCTTTGCCATTTTTTCAAAACATTTTTAATAAAGTGTGTGTGTGTTTCACTTTTTTTTCTCTATTTTAAATTATGTAGGTAGCACTACTACTCCCAGCATGGAGTAGTAGTACCTGTACTAATAGACATATCTTTTATATTATTTTTTAATATAGCAGAGATGCGGCTCTATACAGCGCTCGCATCTCTGCTCTGTACTCCGGCCAGTGATGTGAATAGAACATCACTCATTCATATTTTCCGCCCAGAGTGGGGATTGGCCGGATGGTTGAAGCCAATCACCGCTCTCAGCGGGAAATATGAATGAGTGATGTTCTATTCATATCACTGGCCGACCGGAGCATAGTGCAGAGATACGAGCGATGTAGAGAGCCGCTCCACATCTCTGCAATAGATAGGACGATCGCATCGGGTGTCAGGAGTGACACCCCCTATGATCTTTCCTTAACTGCAGGTACTACTGCTCCCAACATGGAGAACACTCTGCTCAATGATAGGAGCTGTAGTACCTGCAATTATAGACAGATTGCAGTGAGTGTAACTTCTGACACTTGTTGCGATCTGTTTATTAATGCAGGTACTACAGTTCCTATCATTGAGCAGAGTGTGCTCTATGTTGGGAGCAGTAGTACCTGCAGTTAAGGAACGATCACAGGGGGTGTCATAGATTGATAGATCCCTGTCTTAAAATAAAACAAGTCGCCCATTCACACCCAATTTTATTTCACTGAAAACACATCCTGATTTTAACTTCAAATGATCTGCTTATCCAAAAGGTTCACATACTTTTGCCATTCACTGATTTGTGATATTGGATCATTTCCCTCAATAAATGAATGACTAAATGAGTCTAATATTTTTGACTCATTTGATTTGGTATTCTTTTTCTACTATAAAGGGGTACTCCGCTGCTCAGCATCTGGAACAAACTGCTCCGAACGCTGGAGCCGGTGCCGGGAGTTTGTGACGTCATGGTCCCGCCCCCTCATGACATCATGCCCGCCCCCTCAATGCAAGTTTATAAGAGGGGGTGTGATGTCACGAGCTCCTGGTGCCGGCTCCAGCGTTCGGAACAGTTTGTTCCAAATGCTGAGCAGCATAGTGCCCCTTTAGGACTGATGGGTTATTTTGTTTGGAGAAAAGACACCCTTGGGGCGATCTTTCCTTTTTATACCTAGGCCAATAACCATGACTCGTCTAGAGGAAAGAAGGATCCACCATCATCACAGACACAGATTCTTTACTGTAAACGCAGTGAGACTATAGGACTCTCTGCCACATGATGTTGTGATGTTTGATTCAATAAACAAGTTCAAGGGGGGCCTGGATGTTTTTCGTATAAAATATAACATTAGAGATTATGGATACTAGATTTATGGGGATATAATCTTGATCCAGGGATGTATTCTAATGCCATATTGGAGTCGGGAAGGAATTTTTCCTTTGTCATTGAGCAATTGGCATCAGCCTCATGGGTGTTTTTGCCTTCCTCTGGATCAACACAGTAGGGTTATAGGTTGGACTTATTTTAAACCTTACAAACTATGAAACTATGATACTACAGGGTGGGCCATTTATATGGATACACCTTAATAAAATGGGAATGGTTGGTGATATTAACTTCCTGTTTGTGGCACATTAGTATATGTGAGGGGGAAAACTTTTGAAGATGGGTGGTGACCATGGCGGCCATATTGAAGTCGGACATTTTGAATTCAACTTTTGTTTTTTCAATAGGAAGAGGGTCATGTGACACATCAAACTTATTGGGAATTTCACAAGAAAAACAATTATGTGGTTTTAACGTAACTTTATTCTTTCATGAGTTATTTACAAGTTTCTGACCACTTATAAAATGTGTTCAATGTGCTGCCCATTGTGTTGGATTGTCAATGCAACCCTCTTCTCCCACTCTTCACACACTGATAGCAACACCGCAGGAGAAATGCTAGCACAGGCTTTCAGTATCCGTATACACTGCTATATACTACTATATACACCGCAGGAGAAATGCTAGCACAGTCTTCCAGTATCCGTAGTTTCAGGTGCTGCACATTTCGTATCTTCACAGCATAGACAATTGCCTTCAGATGACCCCAAAGATAAAAGTCTAAGGGGGTCAGATCAGGAGACCTTGTGGGGCCATTAAACTGGCCCACAACAACCAATCCACGTTCCAGGAAACTGCTCATCTAGGAATGCTCGGACCTGACACCCATAATGTGGTGGTCACCATCTTGCTGGAAAAACTCAGGGAATGTGCCAGCTTCAGTGCATAAAGAGGGAAACACATCAATTTCGCATATCCAGTTGAATGGTCCCCAAGGTCTCCCGATCTGACCCCCTTAGACTTTTATATTTGGGGTCATCTGAAGGCAATTGTCTATGCTGTGAAGATACGAGATGTGCAGCACCTGAAACTACGGATACTGGAAGCCTGTGCTAGCATTTCTCCTGCGGTGTATATAGTAGTATATAGCAGTGTATATGGATACTGGAAGCCAGTGCTAGCATTTCTCCTGCGGTGTTGCTATCAGTGTGTGAAGAGTGGGAGAAGAGGGTTGCATTGACAATCCAACACAATGGGCAGCACATTGAACACATTTTATAAGTGGTCAGAAACTTGTAAATAACTCATGAAAGAATAAAGTTACTTTAAAACCAATCACATCATTGTTTTTCTTGTGAAATTCACAATAAGTTTGATGTGTCACATGACCCGCTTCCTATTGAAAAAACAAAAGGTGGATTCAAAATGTCCGACTTCAAAATGGCCACCATGGTCACCACCCATCTTGAAAAGTTTCCCCCCTCACATATACTAATGCGCCACAAACAGGAAGTTAATATCACCAACCATTCCCATTTTATTAAGGTGTATCCAAATAAATGGCCCACCCTGTATGACTTCCAGTTGTCACCTTGGGTCATGAGACCTACAATCAGGCTGGGACACAGACACAAACATCCCCCCATATTATATTTGCGTAAAAACCGGCCATACTTGTGGGTAATGGAAACAGCCTTATAAATAGCTTTACAGTCCTGTGGAGCACCAGCAATAAATATCTAGTAATTGATGTTAATTCTTCCCTCACCGCTATCTTCAGTGGAGAACAGTAAATAACAATCCTTATGGGGATTAGGTTACTTTTCATGGGTTCACTCCGGCACATTTCTATATGACGCCTACCGGCAACATTACTGGAGCGGAGGAAGGGCCCCAACCCATTGTGGATAATTTATTGTGTTATTACCAGGATGTATGAGATATTACTATAATGTTCTTGTAAACTGTGGAGCTATCTGCTCTGAATCACACAGACAAACAAGCACCCTCACCGCCTGTGAAATCATATATTCCCAGAAGGTTCGGGGTAAATGTATATCTCTTTTATTGTTTGCTACAATCCAGAAAAACAACCCAAGGTAATTTATGTGGCTGGATTTCTTTCTATTGATTGCAGCCATCTGCCTTCAGATGAAAGAAAAAACTTACTTGTATTTTGGGGATTTTCTGTCTGCAATATTATCTTTTGACATTTTTCATATTTTGTTTAGTGTCATGGATTATTAAAGGGGTATTCCGGCTTTATACATCTTATCCCTTATCCAAAGGATTGGGGATAAGATGTATGATCACAGGGGTCCCGCCGCTGGGGACCCCCGCGATCTCGGTGCAGCCCCTGACATTCTGTGTCGGGCGCTGCCATCGAGATGGGGACTTGATGTCACGGCCACGCCCCCCTAGTTACGTCACACCATGTCCTCTCCATTCATGTCTATGGGAGGGGGCGTGACGGCTGTCACGCCCCCTCCCATAGGCATGAATGGAGAGGGTGTGGATTGACATCACTAAGGGACATGGCTGCGATGTCACGTCCCCCATCTTGGAGGCAGCGCCCGACACAGAATGACGGGAGCTGCACCGAGATATATATATATATATATATATATATATATATATATATCTTTTTTTTTTACTAGAATTATGATACAATTATTATAATTAGTAGTAGTAGTAGTATTATTATACAATTATACAATTATTATTTTTATTATTCTAGCATTAAAAATATCAGAAAATCCACTTAAAATGTACCTGTCACCAAACTAAACTTTAAATTTATTGTTCCTTATGTAATTCTGTAGTATACAGCAGCTGATAAGCACTGAAAGGATTAAGATTTTTCAATAGAAGTCATTTAAAATCTGTTTTTATTTCTGGAGCTAGTTTATTTATAAAAAAAATTGTTTTCCACTGGAGTACCTCTTTCAAATTCTTAACCTTTTTATGTTTTTAATGTGAGTGAAAAAACAGCCACTAGGTGGCTCTGTTCTGTTCCCTGCCGCAAGTGAAACAGATAGTTTGGTCTCCTCCAGGCCTGGCAGAAGACCAAACTCAGGAAGTGCGTGCGGGGCATGGCGAGGCACAGCTATCACAGGCTTCAGTGACGTCGTGCCTGCTGGGGAACGCCCACTTTCTCCTGCCGGGAGCTCACACATATGAGCAAGGGGAAAGGTACGATACACAGCTTTTTAAAGCTTGGAATTTTTTTTAGGAGCAGGAGAGGTGTTAGGATTAGTTAGGGAATATAATCTGAGTTAGTTTAGGAAATATGGTTTGATGACAGGTACTCTTTAATTCTGAATGCACCAATATTCTGTACTGATCGTTTTTGAGATGTATCTATTATAACAGTGGTCTGAAACTGTGGGAGTTGAAGTTTTGCAACATCTGGAGGCCACAGTTTAAGACCACTGTTCTACAATATGGGCCATACTGCTATTTTGTTATACTGAACATTTTTGGATGTGGAATAAGAATAGGAGGATTTACTGCAGTTTTCATAAAGGTTGTAGCAAAATATAGAGTTATTGCTTGCAGTTCATGACAGCTAGTACATAGCCGTCACGCTTCTTCCCATAGACATTAATGGAGGGGGCGTGGTGGCCGGCATCGCCAGTCATCGGGCACGAAGCAGAGTTTGCTCTGTGCACCAAATGACAGGGATGCCGCAGCGGAGATCAGGGGGTCCCCAGCAGCGGGACTCCCTCGATCTTACATCTTATCCCCTATCCTTTGGATAGGGGATAAGATGTTTACAGCGGAGTACCCCTTTAAGGTGAAGATGTAGAAGTGCTGAAAATGTTCTAGAAGCAAAAGCATAAAAAATCACTGGTTGCATACAGGCACAGGTTCAGTGTCGAAAGATCAGGCCCATGAGGGTCAGATAGGTACACAACCGTTAGGCAGAGACAGTGGGAATGTAGAGAGAGAACGCGGCACGCCAGGTGGACACGCTGCATGACACAGGATGCCAATTGCCTGTGCTAAAGCTAGAATTCAGCAGCCTAAATTACTGACAGCCTCTGGCTGTCCTGGCATGCTGGGAGTTGTAGTTTTGCAACACTTGGAGGCACCTTAAGGGTGCGTTCACACTGAGTAATTCAAGAGGAATTTACTCGAATAATTCCTCTTGAATTCTCCGCTTCAAACTAATTCACATCTTCTCTGCCCATTGACTTTAATGTTTTTTCCGATGTCCTGTTCACACTGCAGAAATTCTGCTAGCGGAATTCCGACACTGAATTCCGTTCCGCTTGAAGAAAGAACATGTTCATTCTTCAAGCGGAATCCGCTAGCAGAAATCAATAGAAGTCAATGCTAAAAAAAATTCTGATCGACATCATTTTTGCGCGGAAATGGTTGAAAAACCCTTCACTTCTTTCTCCCCCATTTCCGCGCGCAATTCCTAGTAAATTCTGCGTGAAAAGAAAATTATTTTTTCGCCACGTAAATTTTTCAGCGTGAATTCCTCTTGATTTGCTCAGTGTGAACGCACCCTAACAGGAAAACACTGCTCTACTGTAGCAATGAGATAACTTCAAGGGGGTGGGGGGGGGGGGGGGGGGGGGAACAGCTACAACATCACCACCCCATAGAGCTCCGAAATTTGGTCTGAATAAACAATAACAAGGCTCTACCTGGCGTATCTTTAAGTTGGTTTCACCATCAAGATTGGATGTTTCTATGTAGCACATGGCCTGTGGCTCACTGTGAAAGCAACAAAGAAGGTACAAAGGTTAAGAAACACATTTTACATTAAAGTCCTGCAGCCACTAGAGCCAGTCAGAGTAATAAAATATTTGCATTTCCTAAGAAAATCTCCCGCTAATAATAGTGGATGGTAATAGGGAGGTTAATAACGCCATTCACATTAGCTATCACTGCTTAATCTTCCTTCTATAATTAGCGGTCACAGTGTTAATGGGAAGCAATACTCTCTGGCTGCACAACATTGATGAGATTTTGGGGGATTCTGCTATAATGAATCAGGCTATTTTGTACATTTAGTTTTACACTTTTGCTATTATCAATCAATTTTGCTATTATTATGTAGCAAAAATGTTACAGGGCTTGTACAGAATATAGATCTCAATTTTGTGCACAGGGGGAGGGACTTGCTGGCCCAATTTACATATCTATTGTCTGTGACTCCACATCCTAGTAAAGTGGAGTCACAAACAATGAATATGTAAATTGATCCGGCCAAGTCCCGCCCGCAGCGCACAATTCACTGAATTCAGCAGAGGATCTACTAGAGGGCATATGTCAGGACCTACTGGAGATATTCAAGTAAGTGACCCCTCGTTGGACTCCTGTTAACCCGTACTATAAACCAGTGTATTGGGTCTAGTGTGGGTGAACAGGCTGACAGTTTTCCTTTAAGAGGTAAGGATGCATAAAGATAAATAAGGCATACTCACCTGTCTGACTGCCCACCAGCTTACTGGTGACATCTTGACAAGCACGAAATACCTACTCGGCCAATCACTGGTTTCGGCGGGTTACCGCTGCCACCAGTGATTGGCTAAGTGGCCATTTCCTGTGTACTGAGAGGTCACCCAAAAGCAGTAAATAGCAAGAATATGGGCACCGTCAGAACGGCAGCAGCAGGGGATCAGACAGATGAGTATCCATTATTTGCACCCTGACCCTTATTACAAAATGTTTCCATCCCTGGAGACCTCCTTTAAAGACAATCCTTAAAGGGGTACTCCACTGCTCCAGCGTTCGGAACATTTTGTTCAGAACGCTAGGTGCGGGCTATGGGGGTCGTGACATCACGCCCACGTCCCATCGCGACGTCACGCCATGCCCCCTCAATGCAAGTCTATGGGAGGGGGCATGTCAGCTGCCACACCCCCTTCCATAGACTTGCATTGAGGGGGCGTGGCATCGCAGCCCACACCCAGCGTTTGGAACAAAATGTTCTGAACGCTGGGGCAGTGGAGTACCCCTTTAAACTAACACATACAATATGACAAGTGACTTCACTTCTTAGAGAGCACAGGAAATACATAGGCAATAGAGAATGCACCACATTACTCCAAAACATGCAGAATGTCTCCACTGAACTGAAGATTTTTTTTGCACTTATTTACAGTACTTTACTTTACTTATTTACTAGTATTACTTTTAAACACAAGAGGTGGGAAAATAATATATATTCTTAGCTTGCCATGCACCGACCCCCTACTCCATATTCCTATTCCTAATTGCATGTACATTAGATACAGGGTAAATGTTGGTTTGGCCATCATGAATTTAATCTGTATGGACAGTTTACAGGGGTTTTAAGCAATGTAAAGGCTTTATAAAAGACATTGGCATTCGTTTATTGTGCACGGTCGGGCCATTTAATAGTGTCCTAAGAAACTGTGTTTTCCTGATTAAAAACAGTAGTTCTGTATGGTTGGAAAAAAATATGATTTTAACCAGTCCTGATGAGACGCCATAGCAAAATTTGCAATGTAGCCCCACTTTGTAATGACCACCATCAGCAACAAGTAAGTTAAAAACTTAAAAAACATTTGATAGATTTAATATTTGTCACAGTACAGAGATAAGCACACAAAGATGTCACACTACAGGGATGATGCACACGGTGATGTCAAAGGACAGGGATAATACACACAGTGATGTCATAGTACAGGGATAATACACAGTGATGTCATAGTACAGGGATAATACACAGTGATGTCATAGTACAGGGATAATACACAGTGGCCCTCATTTACTTAGAAAATCGGGTTGTAAGTCTATCTTGCTTTCTTACCCGACTGCTTTTTTCCCCTGGTATTTATTATTATGTCGCATCCTGTTTGTCTCACGTGGGTTTTGTTGGTTTTGGTTTCCAACTCCTCTGAGCTGTCGGGAAAAAATCCACAACAATTCAACAAATTCAGGTTGGAAACCTTTATAAATACGTGGGAAAGCTCAGAAATGTCGGGTTACGTCCCTTTTTTGAGTTTGGGAGAATCCACATCGGGTCCGTCGGGAAAAAATGTCGCATTGTGTCGCAGACTGGCGCACGATGTCTGCGACATGGCGCAGACAAAGATGCGCCAAAAAAAAACGACAAAACAAGTCGGGTTTAGAATAGTAAATGAGGGCCAGTGATGTTATAGTACAGTGATGATGCACACAGTGATGTCATAGTACAGGGATGATGCACACAATATGTAATGCTACAAGGTTACAGTTCAGTGATTAACACAGTTAGGGGACAATGTGCATTGTGATAATGCATATAATAATGACATATATTGGACAAGATGATGTCCAAGCGCATGCATAATACACACAGGGATAAGATTAGGCAGCACCTAAGGTATGTGTGTATGTATATACACACACATATTATATATATATATATATATATATATATATATATATATATATATATATATACACACACACACATGGATTTTCATGAACCTTTTATGTTTACAAGTAATATGGAAATTATTTCAAATATAAATGCAAATACACATAGACAATGCAAGAAAACATTACATCAACTCAGTGGAGACGAAAGAAAAAGAGACACCCAACCACATAGCATCTGACCTTGAAGATAAAATGATCATATCGGCTGGAATATGCTGCCCATTGGTCACCTTCACAATGTCTCCCACTGCCACCTGTCAGTCAAGGGGCAGCCAAGCAGCAGACAGGAGAGAAAGAAAGTACACATTGTGTGCCTTAATCATCACTCACACCATTAGTCCTTGCAAGGAGCAAAAGCAAAGTATAATAACACACAGTGCAGGAAAAGACAAAATGCTGATGGTTAGTTCATGGCATACGTGTAAATATACATCATGCAATATCCAATAAGAGTATTTGGTCTCCAATTCTGTCCTGGTTCATTTCTTAATATATACTGATAGCAGGGAAAGTTCTGTTCTTAGCTTTGGGGCTAACTGTATACCATACATACAATTAACTAAATAATAGAACAGTATGCAGTAAGCTCTTTAGCTCCCCCAAGTGGTAACTGCGAACAGACAGAGTTTTATCATTTAGCTCTATGTCTATACAGGGCATTTGGAGCTCTGTATCATAAAATGAAGCTCTGACTACTTATATGAAGAACTGAATTTTGGACTTTCATTTAGGGGTGGATATTCACTACAAATTAGATCAAATCTGTGGATAACATGGCAACTAACATATTTCTCATTTCTTGAAGGATAGTGTTCAGCAGCCAAGGGGTCTGAGAAAGTAATTGCCTATGTTGGCCTCAGTTTCTCATTGCTTGGTATTGGTTACTATTACATTGTACACATCTGTTATTGTGATAGTGAATAACATGCAAATTCCATAATATACTCCTCAGTTTACAGTTTTTATGCCTTGAGAATCAACAGCAAAAGTAAAAATATCCTCACTCCACTGAGAACTAAACTGAGAACTAAACATTACGGGGTTGTCTTATATAAGACAACCCTTCTATAAGGCAGGTGCCCTGCTGACTGCTATGATACTTGACCAGTCTGGTAGACCAGAGGCTGTTTATGCACAGAAGCTCTCCATTCTGAAAGAGGGAGGTCCCAAACAGTGGACATGCCTAAATGACATAATCTGCCCTACCAGGGCATATACACAAATGTCTTCATAAAACAACCCCTTTAAAAAATGTTGCACTTCCATTCAAGAATGGACCAAGATTATAGCTTTGTTGGCAAACGTATGGCTTTGTTATCCTACATGCACTCACCCTAACTCTATTGTGGTCCATACAGAAGCTTATAGAGCAAGTGGATCATGCATAGGATGCGTGGGAGCACAGTAAGGCTTCTCAACTTACACACCAATGTTTTACGTAGAACTGTTTTCAAAAATATTTCATACTTAGTAACATTCACCACAATCAATAAATGTTTATCTCATTGACCACCTTTACCCTCCAGCAATGTGTCTCTATATAGATGACATTCATTCTATAAGAGCTGTTCTTAGCTTTACTATTGACTTGTTTAGAGGAGATAAGTCACAATCCCTTCCCCCGGAACAGTGAGATATGCAGATAGGCCTGACACATATAAAGACTTAACAATTACAGCTTCTTTGTATAAGTGTCATCCCTTAAAAAAAGAATTATCTCCTGTGTCAAAACGTGGATGGAATAAAAGTCTGTACCTCTCTCCATATCATGTTCTGCCATGTGCCGCCTCGTAAAACTGCAAGAAAAGCAAACATGTAAAATGTCAGATTAAATCTAAGATAATGTTTATTACCATATTTGTAATTACTTCTAAACACATATATTACAGTAAACCCAGGTCCTACAATCACTGTACTCAATCCAACAGGCTTTTATGACAATTTATACTTGAGGAGAAACATTACGCCTTCAGCCTTTCACTAGACAGCACTCTACTTTGTACTGACAAAGGGCAGTATCCCCGAAACCGCTGTCTGTAGATGGGTATTCTTTCCTTTTGGAAGGATTTCTTGCGGTGTCCCAGTGTGGAATACACCTGTCTTCTGGAGCTGTCAGGTGTATGTCACCCATCGTGTCTGCTCCGGGCCCACTACTCAGGTTTAAAGGAAAACCTCTGCTGTGGACCTGTACCTCACCACATGAGGACAAATTGAAGAAAATTCAGTTGCAGCACTAAATTGTTCCAGAGCTACAGTACCCTTCACAGAATACCACCAACTAGATCCATTCCATTGAGAATCAAGTCTGCAGTGGGCAAATGAACCAAGAGAACCATTAGCAAAGAAGAGGATTGCAGGAGATAGAAAGCGTCGGGCAACTCCAGTCCATAAATCTATAGTTTTCACCTGGCAGTAAGCCCTAAATTCCAGATACCTACTTTTTGCAAGTTCATGAGTAAAATTCAGTAGTTTCCGTAACCCTGCATCTGTGGTTGTTATCACCCCAGTACTTGGTCCAGGAAGCTACTGCCCCTTGAAGCGTAGAGGTCAACGGTACACTGTCGTCACAAACTGTCAGTTGTTATGGCCACACCATACACATATATTCCAAGTCAGTTTCTAAGAGTCTGAGTTGGTGTCAAACACTGACTTTAAGAGACAGCTACCTGGAAAAGGCAAAATGGCCACAACTTTGCAGGCACCACTGGCAAATTTTTGGTGTGTTTTAGAAGTATGTTATAATGCAGAATAGTAGGAATTTAGCAGTCAAAACTTAAAATTCTATACAAATCTAGCACAATATCCTTTATTACAGCAAAACAGAAATTTCATTGCTACTATGCATTTTTTGCATGCCTAGTTTCTTTTTTGTCCAGTTATTTAAATGGATTCTGCAATTGGGGTCCCAAATAGAGCCTCTGACACAGATGTGAACCTAGCCTTAGATTGGTTTGTATAGTGTTTATTGTTTTTGTCTATTGTAGTGATTGCCTGTCAGCTGTTAGGGTACATAGCCTATATGTATGATTACTGCTTATTATAGTGACTGCTTGTTATTTTTCTAGGGCATACAGCCCAGACTTGTTGTAGCCAATATGGCTTCTACCTTATGGTCTCATATAGAGCCTCATATGGAGTCTTATTGACAGGCACATGCACTTTATGTATGATGCATATTACTTGGCACATGCTGTGACCCTATTGTTTACATAGTACCCTTTTCTGCATCATATATGAATTGCATGCACTTCTGCACTTTAATGTAATATATTTCTATTGTATTTATCATTATTAGGTCTGGTGTGTCTCCAAAATAAATCACCTATACAGGATTATCGTCTGTTACCTTTTCATGGTGTTCCCCCACCGCCTGTTTTTAATTCTGTCCAATGTGTGTATGATTTTTAGGGGTGGGGGGGGGTCTGCTGTTCATGTATTATATACCTAATAAAATTGAGTAATGATTCTCCTATATTTTGTGTCTGTACATTGTTTTCTATTGAGGGGTACTATGTAGGTTGTTTATTGAGGTGTTGTCACCCCTCATGATTTGTTCTTGGATATATTTGAATTAACATTGGTGGTCTGAACTTATGTAGGTTTTCTTAGATTGAACCTAGCCTTAGATATCTGTAGACAGAGATGTCTGGAAGGGCAGATGTGTCTGGAAAGAATGGGGTTGTCTGCAAGATAAGGAGGTTTCTAGGTAAAATGGAGGTGTCAGAAGATGGAGGTGTCTGGCAAGGATGATATGGATCTGGAAGGAGTAGATGTGTCAGAAAGCAATAGAGGTGCCAGGAAAGAACAATGGGGTCTGAGAGGGACAGAGGTGTCTGGCAGCAGCTTATCCCCCTGCCCTCATTGAGAACACATTCAGCTGATTGTGCATGTGTATGAGGGGGTCAGGAGGAATAGCAGAGAGAAGCTCAGCTGACATCTAACTAAGAGATAGATAGATAGATATATATATATATATATATATATATATATATATATATATACTGCTTATATACACACACACACACAGAACTCTATACATATTGTTCATGGGGACTGACTTACCAATTGTTTTCTTTTTATTAACAGTATTGTCCGCCTTGTGTCGTTTCTGTACATAGAAAATACATCAGAGGAAAAACATGTTATATAACATAAAACAATCATAGGAGATTACTAGTGATTCTCTACACCTAGCACCACCGGAAATCTCACCAGCTGCGCAAAATATGTTGTCTATATAATCTTAGCAGAGATCCCCTGCACTTTACATGTCAGGTCTACTCACATAACACACGTGGCGTTAATGAATAATGATGCAGCGTAAGGCTTTTATTATTCATGTTCTTTCATGATCAATGACATGGAAGTGTGAAATCCGGCTTCCTCCCGGTCTTTGCAGTTTTGGACAATACAGTTTCATTTTAACAATTTTCAAATTACACTTTTTGGTTACTTTTTAGCTTACATGTCTAAAATAGAATTTGCATTTGTTTTGACATTGGTCAAATCCTCTTCTCAGCCAAAAATCTGCACAAAACATTGTATTTATAACATAGAATAGAGAGAAAAGGGAGTCGGCACCGCTACCCCGTGTGAAGCCCCTAGCGCTTAGCACAGCGCACATGTGAACTAATGCACGAAAACCAAGCAGTAACTTAGTAGCCGGTTAACACTGTTTCCCTCGGGTTCCAGGTCCCTTGAAAGCTAGTCTTCATCTAATGCATACACATAGAACAGAAGGACGTCACTCACCGGGAAGCAGTGCAGAATTTTCTTTATTATCTTCGGTGCATAAAGTCGGGTGCATACGGACAGGTTCAGGGACGCAGCTTGTCAGTTATACACTGGGTTACAGCTGTTGCGCGTGCATTCACCACGCTACATCAGACCCCCTAAAAGGACCTGACCCTGACCTGAAGGACTATTTCTTCTAAATTTTCCAAGACTGAGGGGATAGTGATTTTCCAGGGCCCCTTTGCTGTCTGTGCCTTTGGGTCTCTCTGGTTAATCATGCCTCTGTTGGGAGCCAACCTACAATGTTTTTAAAGTCTCCTTGGGGGATCTACCACCTCAGGAACTGCTCAACAGAACATCCACACTCTACTATATGCCTCCACAAGATTAGAAAAATATACCTGTTATGTTACAATACTTTTGAGTCCCGGTGTCTTAGTTTCTACTGCAAACGTAACACCAAGGGCCTTCCACATACCACCAGCCCCTCTACTTTACAATCTGTTGTGATGACTTTGAACATTGGGATCCAATACAGAGCACTAAAGACTTTATGGCAGGGGTCTAAAACTGGTGGCCCTCCAGATGTTGCAAAAAGTTATTTTCAGTCTGACCACAATGCTCTCTGCTGATGTTAGAAACTGACCAGAGCAGAAGCAAATCCCCATAGCAAACCTCTCCCAGACATAGGTGTCAGAAGAGAGCACTGTGGTCAGACTGGAAAGAACTACACAACAGCTGATAAGTACTGGAAGGATTAAGATTTTTAAATAGAAGTCATTTACAAATTTGTTTAACTTTCTGGCACCAGTTGATTTAAAAAACATTTTTTTCCCCACGAGAGTAACCCTTTAACTAAGACATATGAGAAGATTATTTTATTGCTTAATATGCTTCAAAGAATCTAAAAAAAAATTGTAAAGCCAACTTTATTGTGTATACATGAGCCAGCAGTCCTGATTTTGGTGGGATAATCCTGGTGCAAAAAGCTATTCAGGGCATTTAAAGGCACTTTGATATTCCCAATTCCGAATGTCTTCCCAAATGTCCCAATTTTGTTTTTTTAAATACTGAAATGTATGCAGAACATTGTTTTTCAAGAAAAGGGTTCAGATAAAAGTATCAAAACTTTTCCCAGCATTATATATACAGGAAAGGCTCCAGCTTTGGAAACAGAGCTGTCTATGGTACAGGTGGTTATTCTGAATGGGAACATCATGTTTTGTAAGGTCTATGCCGGATTGTGAAATACAATCATCTGGCACGGGAGAAGAAGAACACTGAATGTGCTACAATTAGCAGCTCAGTGACTGACAGCGGTAAAATGATATACAAATTAATCCTTTTAAGTGCTGCTTTCCTCCGAGACAGATGAGAGCAGCACCGGCGGAGATCAGAAATGCCTCTGGCAAATCATAAATCTCATTATCACAACACTTTACCTGGTATTACTGCACAAATCCGCTAATCCTTTCCAAAACAACAACACTCCCAGGTGCCAGGGTGCCCCATTTAACCACAATTACTGACTGTGAAAATTACAAATAAACTGAGAAATGTACTGCTAGAGGCTGCGCTGATATGTAACTGGAAATTGTGGTTATTAATAATACAATGATGGTTTATTCATTTATCATTGAAGGTTACTGTACCTTATGAAAGGGATTGTCTCATCATAGGGAGCCCCACTTGGCTCCTGAGACCAGTGATTCCCAACCAGGGTGCTTCCAGCTATTGCAAAACTACAACTCCCAGCATGCCCGGACCGCCTATGGCTGAAGGCAGACTGGTTGGAAAATACTGCCCTAGACCGTTGGTCAGTCAAGCACTTACAGCAAAAACTAGTACTATTAATTAATAGGAGAGATAACTGCGCTTGGTAACAGCCCTATACAATACTATAAGGCTAGGTTCACACTACTAAAAGTGCGCCCAGTGCTGACTGCATCAGTCCCCACAGACAGAATGTCTTTGGCGCGGATTTTCCCTAAAGAATGAGCAAGCTCTCTATTTTGGCAGTGGAATTTCATCGGCAAGATATCCACTGCTAAATTCTGTAGCGTGCACTGTGCCCCTGAACTTCCGATTGAGATTCCAAATGAAAATTCCATAGTGTGAACCGAGCCTAAAGGTGCCCATATATCTTAGTCTAAAGTAGCCAAACAAATCTGACAACTTCAGCAGGTTCAGATAACTGTTTGAAGGGGTACTCTCCCCTAGACATCTTATCCCCTATCCAAAGGACAGGGGATAAGATGTCTGATTGCGGGGGTCCCACAGCTAGGTACCCCCACGATCGGTCCTGCAGCCCCCTGTGTCATCCACTTCACAGAGCGAACTTCACTCCGTGCCTGATAACAGGCGATATAGGGGCCGGAGTATCTTGATGTCATGGCCCTGCCCCCTTGTTACATCAGGCCCGCCCCCTCAATGCAAGTCTATGGGAGGGGGTATTGGGCTGCCACGCCCACTCGCATAGACTTGTATGGAGGGTGTGGGGCGTGGCGTCACGAGGGGGCGTGGCCCTGATACTCCAGCCCCTATATTGCCCAGAACCCCTTCTGCCTACTTGCATTTCTGCCTAAATAGCAGAACCACAACTGGTCGATATACACAGTATAGCAAACAGGAGCAAAACAAGAGCAAGTGCTGAGAGACAAACAAACACGAGCAAAGAATGGCAGGCTGGCTGGAGATTTCTATGCACCTGAGGAGGGTGTGGACGCAGAGAGAAGTTGTGATAGGACCAGCCGTTGCCACAGCTATGCATGATGCTTTAGCCAAACAATAGAAACGTTAACCCTTAGAGCAAAACCTGGTCAAGTCATTACACCCATATTGGGCTGGGTTTACACATGGTATTTGGTTAAAACTTTTAGCCTAAACCAGCAGGGGAACTGTCCTCCTAAACAAAGATTTTAAACTGGGTGGCTAAGGACCACCCATTCGTACAACCAGTGGTGGTCCCAGTAACCAGACCCTGCAGGACCATATATTTATAACTTATACTGTGCGCCAACCTCTTTAAAGGGGTACTCCACTGGCCAGCATTCAAAACAAAATGTTCTGAATGCTGCGTTCACGGTGCAGGTCTACCACGCCCCTCAAGACATCATGATCACGCCCCCTCAATGCAAGTCAATGGGAGGGGGCGTGACGGCCGTCACGCCCCCTCCCATAAACTTGCATTGAGGGGGCATGGCGGTGACGTCACGAGGGGGCGTGGCCGACCCCCGCAGCACAAAAACAGCGTTCGGAATATTTAGTTATGAATGCTGGCCAATGGAGTACCCCTTTAAAGGCACTGGTGCACAGTAGAAACAATACTGAATAAAAATAAATAAAAACACAATACAATCTGCAGTATGGATACAACTTACATAGTCCTCTATGATTTCTTTGATGCCAGCTACAGTCAGGATGAAGATTAAGGGCACCAGAGTGGTGTATCTTCCTGTTGGAGAAACATCAGGGATTTGCTGCAAAAAAAAAAAAAAAAAGAATAGACATTAACAATATTCCCATTAATATTAATTGGTTGGCCCCTACTACAGATCAATGATCATGATTTATGCTTATCATGCAACAATATTTATGTTTCATTGACAGATTATATACATATATATCATGTTTTCTTTAACTTTCTTTATTACTTTTGAAGGAATCACTGGCAACAGAAAAATGAGGACAAAAAGAAATCCTGCCCCCCAAAAATTATATAAAAAAATATTTAATAAACAATAATAATAATAATAATAATATATATATATATATATATATATATATATATTCTAAGCTGCTTGTGCTTCTGCTTACAGTTTCCAGGTATGAACTCATTAACCCAACAGCTATTGTTGCCATCCTGGTTACCATGAGGTGATTTACGCGAACGACGCCAGAAAAAAAGGGTTGTACATGATGAGGTATGGGTATTCCTACTGTATATAAATTCCCACAAACATTTTTTTCAATAAAGTTGTTTCCCTTACACAAGGCCCGGGGGACACAAAACTAAAAAAAAAACAGAGTTTTTGGGAAACAACTATAAACTTTACTTTCTTCCTGAGGCAGATCAATACAAGGCAAATACTTTGGAATGTTACAGGAATTTTGTAAAGTCCTTTCAAATACAAATTTGGTTTAAGGAAAAAGGAGTATTCAGCCACTAGTCACTGTCATTTGTTGCTAATGGCTGGACAACCTCCTTAAGGGTACCTTCAGCCGGCTGTATTTCTTTTCAAACTCGCAGCGTATTTCCCGCTGAGAGTTTGAAAAGGGGCGGGGTCTCCGTGGGCTATCTATAGCAAATCTTCAGCAGCAGAATCTCAAGACACATCCTGACACCTCATTGAAATGAATGGGATACAACGTGGATCCACAAATCCTCGATGTGAATATACTCTTAGGGACTAAAAGGGGTACTCCGCCGCTAAACATCTTATTCCCTATCCAAAGGATCACGGGGGTCTGGCTGCCCAGTCATCCAGTGCACGTAGCAAACCACAGCCGTCACTCCCCCTCCATTCATATCTATGTACTAGCCGTCACACCCCTTCCCTTAGACATGACGTGACATCACGAACACGGAAGCTCCACCCTTGATTTTCAGAACGCTGCGGTGCTGGCCTGGAGATCGCATGGGGTCCCAGTAACGGGACCCCGGCGATCAGACATCTTATCCGCTATTCTTTGGATAGGGGATAAGATGTCTAGGGGCAGAGTACCCCTTTAATGTTGATTCCCAGTGACTAGGACTTTTTTTTCCATAAAACCTATTTCTAGCAGTATTCAGAGTTGTCTCAGTAAAATTGCTGTCAATTGCAAATTTTATGCGATTAGAAGTTGCTGCAGAATTAAGGAGCACTTGTCAATACACAAATAAACAATTCACAATCCATCATTAGGCAGCTGTAGAAGCGAACTAGATGTAGTGCAGCCAGAAATGTTCTATATAATCTGTACATTTTTAGTCTTTAACTCCCATCTGCATTATTTCTATAAAAGTAGATGTTTTCTGAGTGTGTTAAGTGGGCTCTTCTGGGTGTAGAGCTGGATTGGAGTGCTTACCATGTCCTCTGAACAATAAGGCCCTGTTCACATCACATGAATGCTCTTAACGGAGCATATAGAGGTGAATATAGAAAACAAAATTAAACTTATTCCATTGATATTACAGGACAAGAATAGTCTAAAAGAGTTTACTTTTGACTAGGTTTAACTTCCTTTTGGAGGACAGAAATGCACTGTCTGCCTTTCGCTATTTTGTCCTCCAAAGAAACTGTACATGCAACGTTTTATATTCAATTCTTGTTTTTACGTTTAAAAAAAAGATCCATCAAAATCTTCACCTTATGAAGTTATTTAAAGTATTGTTCAGTAGCGATAAGGTGATTTTTTTTTACATGTACAAGTTTTCGCACATTCTGCATTTACCTTTTAGTGTATTTGCTTCCATTTGTGCAGTTTTTTTTTTTTTACACTGGAATATCTTAGTTTAAATTATTACACAGGAATAATTACTTGTTAGTATTAGACAAAGATAACCAAAGTAACTATAAAATGCTGTTTTAAATGAAGATTTATTTTATAAAAGAAAAAAGCTGTTTAGCCCTACCTGGCCTTACAGTGCATTTAGAAAGATTTCAAACCATTTCACTTTTTCACATTTTGTTATGTTGTGGCCTTGTGCTAAAATACAATGCTATGGCTATGGCACTTGGTATTTAGTTCTTGCTCCTCCTATTTCTCTTGATCACCAATCAGAAGTCTCTACACCTTGACTGGAGTCACCTGTGGTAAATTCAGATGATTGGACAGGATTTGGGAAGACACAGCCCTGTCTATATAAGGTCTCACAGCTAACGAGATGTGGTGACTGGGTTGTTGCAGTAGGTAGCAGGGTCTTGTGGTATAAACCCTGGGGGCAAGATGTTGTTAACCCCTTAGTGTTCGTGACGCCAGGATGTGGTTATTCCGGTATGGTAACCGCCGTCAACCAACCCAAAAACGGTTTGTAATAAAGGAATGTCCACAGCAAGGATTCTGAATAAACTGGAACTTTTACTTGAAATGCTTAGCAAACAGTCTTTACAATTATGCAATTCCTTCAGAGGCAACCGGGACACAGGATACCTCGCAGGCTTGCTTATTTAGGCAGGCCACTGTGCTACTAATATATTCCTTAGCTGAGTAGTAGTCACTGGATTTGTAGAGAGAATTGTAACGTTTAAGAAGTGGTTGCATTTCTTTAGGCTTTGCCCTAGATGAGATGAATTTGCAGTATACAGGACTTTATGCTTTCTTTAGGTCCAGGTCTCAAGAGGGCTAACTGAGAGACTACAACCCCTTATATACTAGGGCTGGACTAAAGCCCATTGGTTGCTAAAGCCTGGGTTCCCTGTGCCCTTGGAACTCTGGGTATATCATATGACAATAGGTCACATGACCAAGGAAGGTCCTATACATTTTTTACAAACTGTACAACTTTATACACAAGAACAATATGTACACAATATAGATATACAGTGCATTCAGATAAGACAGTGACGGGTGAGCAAGGGGTGAGCCCTGCAGGAGAGCCCTATGGACTCAAAGGACTCTTCCTGAGGGGACTTAGGGAGGGTACAGGACTAGGTCCTGTACCAGGACACCACAAATGCATACCAGAGCAAAATCCAAGCCATGAAGTGGAAATAACTGCCTGTATAGCTCAGAGACAGGATTATGGAGAGGCACAAATTAAGAAAAGGGGACAAAAAATTTCAGAACTAAAAGTTTCCAAGAGCACAGTGGCCTCCATAATTGACCTTGCTTTTGAACAACTGTGTGAATGTCCTTGAGTGGCCCAGCCAGAGCCATGACTTAAAGGAGATTTACAGCGAAAATGAACTTATCCCCTATCCACACAGATAAGGGATAAGTAGCTGATCAAGGGGCGTCCGACCACTGGGGCCCCCTGCGATCACCGTGACGGGACCTGACGCTCCGCAAATCACAGAATTTTTCATTACATCAACACGTGCTCCTCACTGGGTCCAGTCCCAGTGATCGTGCAGGGGCCCCAGCAGTCGGACCCCCACCATCAGCTACTTATCCCCTATCCTGTGGATGGGGGATAAGTAAATTTTCACTGGATTACTCCTTTAAATGGGCACTGTCAGATCAAAAACTTTTTAGATGTTGTTACTGATGAAAATTAAAGACATTTTGTAATATGCTTTTGTAATATGCTTATTTAAATGGGCACTCTCATGAAAACTAATTTTTGCTATTGAACTCCTTATGGTAAATAAAAAAAATTCTAATGTACTTTGTTTAAAATGAAGTTTTCAATGTTTTATTTGTGTTTCAAAAAGCTGCCACTAGGTGTCTCCCTAATTGTCCAGAGCACATTTGCCCATATCTCTTGCACAGACTTTGGACTCCAATCATAGCTCATCTCACATTGAAACTCTTTTTTATTAGAAAAATACAAAACTTATCCAATACAAAAACACAAAACAAGCTTAACCTCTTAAGGACCAATGACGTTGTGGAACGTCATGGCACCCTGGGCTTTAAGGACCAATGACGTTCCACAACGTCATGGCATTTTCCGGTCTCTGCCGCTCGCCGGGCAGAGATCGGAACTGGATGCCTGCTGAAATCCTTCAGCAGGCATCCAGGGCAAACGCCGAGGGGGGCCATGTAGGCCCCCCATGTCGGCGATCGCCGCAAATCGCAAGGGAAATCGCCCTTGCGATCTGCGGCGATACCGGGCTGATCGGGTCTCTGGGACCCGACCGCCCGGTAATTTCGCATGATCCCGGCTGTCACACACAGCCAGGACCATGCTGGAGCCTAGGAGCGAGGTGGCAAGCCTGCCACCTCCTCCGATCCCCTGCGATCTGTCGGTTAGTTAACCGACCAATCGCAGGAGGGGGGGCGGTTACTTCCTCCCGTCCTGCCCGGCCCCTTGAAGTCCGGAGAGGACGGGAGGAAGACCGGAGGACGCGGCGGGGGACGGGGGAGTGCTGGGGACCGGCCCCGGTACTTACCTCGTCCCTGAAGACCCGGATCCAGACGATGAAGATGGCGGCGGCGGAGACAGGTGAGTAGATCTTCAGCCGCGGTCGGGCCCTTTACAGCAATGCACGTCGCCGTAAAGCGACATGCATTGCTGTAAAGGGACCCTGTAAACTACAACTCCCAGCATGCCCAGACAGCCCTTGGCGTCTGGGCATGCTGGGAGTTGCAGTTTTGCGACATCTGGAGGTCCACAGTTTGGAGACCACTGTGCCCTTCCAGATGTTGCAAAACTACACATCCTCAGCATGCCCTTACTGTCCAGGCATGCTGGGAGTTGTAGTGCTGTAACATCTGGCCCTTCAGATGTTGCAGAACTACAACTCCCAGCATGCCTGGACAGTTTTGGCATACTGCGAGTTGTAGTTTTGCAACATCTGGAAGGGCACAGATTGGGAACCACTGTATTAGTGGTCTGCAAACTGTAGTCCTCCAGATGTTGCAAAACTACAACTCCAAGCATGCTGGGAGTTGTAGTTCGGCAACATCTAGCTCTAAAGATGTTGCCGAACTACTACTCCCAGCATGCCTGAGAATGCTGGGAGTTGTGGTTTTGCAACAACAGGAGGCACACTGGTTGGGAAACATTGTCTGTTTCCTAACTCAGTGTTTCCCAACCCGTGTGCCTCCAGCTGTTGCAAAACTATAACTACCAGCATGCACTGATGGACTGTGCATGCTGGGAGTTGTAGTTTTGCAACAGCTGGAGGTCCCCCACCCCCCCCCCCCCCCACTGTGAATGTACAGGGTACATTCACATGGGCAGGGGGCTTACAGTGAGTATCAGGCTGCAAGTTTGCGATGCAGCAAATTTTGCGCGGCAGCTCAAACTCGCTGTAATCCCCCGCCCATGTGACTGTACCCTAAAAACACTACACTACCACAAAATAAAATAAAAAGTAAAAAACACTACATATACACATACCCCTACACAGCCCCCCTCCCCTCCCCAATAAAAATGAAAAACGTCTGGTACGCCACTGTTTCCAAAATGGAGCCTCCAGCTGTTGCAAAACAACAACTCCCAGTATTGCCGGACAGCCGTTGACTGTCCAGGCATGCTGGGAGTTTTGCAACAGCTGGAGGCACCCTGTTTGGGAATCACTGGCGTAGAATACCCCAATGTCCACCCCTATGCAAGTCCCTAATTTAGGCCTCAAATGCGCATGGCGCTCTCACTTTGGAGCCCTGTCGTATTTCAAGGCAACAGTTTAGGGTCACATATGGGGTATCGCCGTACTCGGGAGAAATTTCTTAACAAATTTTGGGGGGCTTTTTCTCCTTTCACCCCTCATGAAAAGGTGAAGTTGGGGTCTACACCAGCATGTTAGTGTAAAAAAAAAAATTTTTTACACCAACATGCTGGTGTTGCCCCATACTTTTCATTTTGACAAGAGGTAAAAGGGAAAAACACCCCCCAAAATTTGTAATGCAATTTCTCCCGACTACGGAGATACCCCATATGTGGGCGCAAAGTGCTCTTGGGGCGCACAACAAGGCCCAGAAGGGAGAGTGCACCATGTACATTTGAGGCGATTTGCACAGGGCTGGCTGATTGTTACAGCGGTTTTGACAAACGCAAAAAAAAAAAACCTCACATGTGACCCCATTTCGGAAACTACACCCCTCACGGAATGTAATGAGGGGTGCAGTGAGAATTTACACCCCACTGGTGTCTGACAGATCTTTGGAACAGTGGGCTGCGCAAATTAAAAATTTTGTACAGCCCACTGTTCCAAAGATCTGACAGACACCAGTGGGGGGTAAATGCTCACTGTACCCCTTGTTACGTTCCTCAAGGGGTTTAGTTTCCAAAATGGTATGCCATGTGGGGGTTATTTTGCTGTCCTGGCACCATAGGGGCTTCCTAAATGCGACATGCCCCCCGAGCAAAATTTGCTCTCAAAAAGCCAAATATGACTCCCTCTCTTATGAGCATTGTAGTTCGCCCGTAGTGCACTTCAGGTCAATTTATGGGGTACCTTCATACTCAGAAGAGATGGGGTTACAAATTTTGGGGGGTATTTTCTGCTATTAACCCTTGCAAAAATGTGAAATTTGGGGGGGAAACACACATTTTAGTGAAATTTTTTTTTTTTTTTTTTACGTATGCAAAAGGCGTGAAACCCCTGTGGGGTATTAAGGCTCACTTTATTTCTTGTTACGTTCCTCAAGGGGTCTAGTTTCCAAAATGGTATGCCATGTGGGTATTTTTTGCTGTCCTGGCACCATAGGGGCTTCCTAAATGCGACATGCCCCCGAGCAAAATTTGCTCTCAAAAAGCCAAATATGACTCCTTCTCTTCTGAGCATTGTAGTTCGTCCGTAGTACACTTCAGGTCAACTTATGGGGTACCCCCATACTCAGAAGAGATGGGGTTACAAATTTTGGGGGGTATTTTCTGCTATTAACCCTTGCATACATGTGAAATTTGGGTGGAAACACACATTTTAGTGACATTTTTAAAACATTTTTTTACATATGCAAAAGTCGTGAAACACCTGTGGGGTATTAAGGCTCACTTTATTCCTTGTTACGTTCCTCAAGGGGTCTAGTTTCCAAAATGGTATGCCATGTGGGTATTTGTTCCTGTTCTGGCACCATAGGGGCTTCCTAAATGCAACATGCCCCCCAAAAACCATTTCAGAAAAACGTACTCTCCAAAATCCCCTCGTCGCTCCTTCGCTTCTGAGCCCTCTACTGTGCCCGCCGAACACTTTACATAGACATATGAGGTATGTGCTTACTCGAGAGAAATTGGGCTACAAATATAAGTATACATTTTCTCCTTTTACCCCTTGTAAAAATTCAAAAATTGGGTCTACAAGAACATGCAAGTGTAAAAAATGAAGATTGTGAATTTTCTCCTTCACTTTGCTGCTATTCCTGTGAAACACCTAAAGGGTTAAAACGCTGACTGAATGTCATTTTGAATA
Organism: Hyla sarda; assembly: GCF_029499605.1. NCBI lineage: Eukaryota > Metazoa > Chordata > Amphibia > Anura > Hylidae > Hyla > Hyla sarda. The sequence continues at coordinate 52,131,625 of NC_079190.1, forward strand.
CTTTGGGGGGTGCAGTTTTTATAATTGGGTCATTTATGGGGTATTTCTAATATGAAGACCCTTCAAATCCACTTCAAACCTGAACTGGTCCCTGAAAAATTGTGATTTTGGAAATTTTGTGAAAAATTGGAAAATTGCTGCTGAACTTTGAAGCCCTCTGGTGTCTTCCAAAAGTAAAAAATCGTAAATTTTATGATGCAAACATAAAGTGGACATATTGTATATGTGAATAAAAAAAATAATTATTTGGAATATCCATTTTCTTACAAGCAGAGAGCTTCAAAGTTAGAAAAATGCAAAATTTTCAATTTTTTCATCAAATTTTGGAATTTTTCACTAAGAAACGATGCAAGTATCGACAAAATTTTACCAATAACATAAAGTAGAATATGTCACGAAAAAACAATCTTGGAATCAGAATGATAGGTAAAAGCGTCTTAGAGTTATTAATGCTTAAAGTGACAGTGGTCAGATGTTCAAAAAACGCTCTGGTCCTAAGGTGTAAAATGGCCTGGTCCTTAAGGGGTTAAAGGGGTACTCCGGTGTAAAACTTTTTTTTTTTTTTTTTATGAACTGGTGCCAGAAAGCTAAACAGATTTGTAAATTACTTCTATTAAAAAATCTTTACCCTTCCAGTACTTTTTAGCAGCTGTATGCTACAGAGGAAATTCTATTATTTTGAATTTCTTTTTTGTCTTGTCCACAGTGCTCTCTGCTGACACCTCTGTCCGTGTCAGGAACTGTCTAGAGCAGCATAGGTTTACTATGGACAAGACAAAAAAAAAAATAGAATTTCCTCTGTAGCATATAGCTGCTAATAAGTACTGGAAGCATAAAGATTTTATAATAGAAGTAATTTACAAATCTGTTTAACTTTCTGGCACCAGATTTTAAAAAAAGTTTTCCACCGGATTACCAATTTAACCAGCTATAGCATAAATAAGAAATACTCTAGTATCAAAAACAAAACCCAGCTTACTAAAATACTAAAATATGCCCACTTACCTAACCAAACTATCTAATTGACACACTCACACGCATACCAAAAATTTACATAAAAATAAAACAACTTGGCTTATCAAAATATAAACATAAAGTTTAGCACTACCCGGCTATAACTCAAAACCATCCATACTCGGGAAACAGACAACAAGAAAACAAAAACAGAAAACTTAACAAGCACACTACTCAAATTTTTTTAATTTTTTCAATAGAAATAATAATCATCATCAGCAATCAAATCAACACACTCACACACATACTGAAAACGAACATAAAAAAATAGCACAACTTGGCATACAAAACAGAAAACCCACTGCAAAAAAAAAAAAAACCTAGACCAAATAAACTGAAATAAACCAAATAAACCACATAAACCAGATATCAACACAACAGCTGGTCCTACTGCCATAACTACTATAATGCTATATAATATGAAATACAATAGTTATAAAACACAATATAGATACAAAATCACATAAACATAATATATAAATAAAATATATGAACTATAGAAAACACCTACAAAATCAATAGAAAACCCTAGAAAATCCTTACACTAAAACTGTACCCTCACCTATACCACCCCTCCTGTACATGGGTCAGAGTCCATATCGTTCATACAGTTCACAAAGTCCAGTCCTTAACTGGCCCATGTCAGATCCCCCCAAAAAAAGCAGAACACCACCACCCACAAATACACCCTCCCCACCTAGCACTCCCAACCAACTTACACACAAACTTATACAAACTAACTTATACACACTGAACCACAACCCCCTTTAGGCCCAAGTTTGGTCGCCTGTAAGCCCTTCATCCCATATCAGCTTAAAACAAAACAAAAATCTAGCGTGTGGATGCATTAGCCCACCACTGAGAAGAAGGATGGCAGAAATGATACATCAAAATAATTTTAAACTCTTTTCCTAACTCCCCCTACAATTCTCCCTAATTCTATCCCCCCATTAAAACTGACTCTGCTCTCACCCTCTCTCTATCCCTATAACACTGCCCCTAACCAAAATAAAAGTACTCTACCCAAAAGGTCTAGTACCTAGGGCACATCAAAAGAAAACCCTCTCCACAGGAGAGAAGCCCTACTGGTACCAAGACTGCCATACTCCAAACACCTGATCTTCCCGAGGTCACCGGTGATATTCCTACAGACCTCCACCTCGGAGAGGATTTTCTGTTGTGTCGACACTAAACACTGTGTGTTCCACGTGTAGTACCTAACCCGTAAACTAACTAAGAATAAAGTGCCCCGGTCTCGGCCACCAAGGGCCCTGGATGCTCTATAAGCCCACTCCGGATAGGTAAGGCTGGCTCCAAGTTGACTCCAGCCGATGGAAGCACCCACCCTGTTGTAAACCCCTATATTGAAGGGACAATGAAGCAGGAAGTGGTCCATGTTTTCCAGCGTGTCCCCACACTCTTCTTGGGGACATCCCCGGTCATTAGAGTTCCTGTACTCCAGATTGTCCCTTACATATCGTTTCCCCTGAAAGTTGTGCCAGGTCAAGTCCCAAAACTTCTAGGGGATCCTTTTCATGTTTAAAAGATCCTCAGATCCCGACTTGGGCAGTCCCTGAGCACCAGAGGCTTCTGGAAGTGGGTCAACAGAACCCATTTGTCAAGGAACTGCCTTGACTGGGTCCTGATCTCCAACACTCCCAGACCCCACTGAAGTATCGCCTTCAGAGCCGGGGTAGCATAAGCCGGAAGATATCCATGGGGGGTATAGAGGTCCTTCACTCTCCCTCCTCTCTGCCATTCCTGGAAGAAAGGCAGAAACCATTCCCTGCAGGAGAGTACCCACAGAGGAGCCCTCTCTTTCCAGAGGTTTGCGATGTTAGCTTTCAAGAAGGTGTTCATTAAGAATACCACCGGGTTTACCATAGATAAACCACCTAGTCTCCTCGTAACATAACCTCCCTCTTGCCTAGGTTCAACCAGTACCACCATAACAGTTGGAAAAACAGGCTGTAGATCCTAGTGTAGTAAGCCTCTGGCAAGATACATATATTGCTCAGATAGATAAACAAGGGGAGCAGGTATGATTTGATCAGGTGTACCCTTTCCCTAAGGGTCAAAGACCAACCTTTCCATTGGTTCACCCTCTGAGTGGCATCCTGGAGCTCACCATCCCAGTTTTTGGTGGGATAATCATCCTGTCCGAATGTGATGCCTAAGACTTTTGATGATTCTTGGGGCAATGGAAGGGTGTCCGGGAGATCAAATGTGGGATCTCCCCCTCCCAGCCAGAGAATTTCACACTTATGCCGGTTGATCTTGGACCTGGATGCCTCCGAGTAGCGGTCCACCTCCGACATCACCACATCTACTTCCTCCCTCAAAGAGAAGAAAATAGTGACATCGTCAGCGTATGCCACCACCCTCTGGATGGCCTCCAGCTCCGCCAGACTCATCCCGACTCCTGCCAATGGTCCGCGACTCACCCTCCTAAGGAAGGGATCGATTATGAACACATATAAGAGCAAGCTCAAAGGACAACCCTGACTGACTCCGGACCCCATTCCAAAAGAGCGGCCAGACCACCCGTTCACCAGTGGGAAACTGTCTGCCCCAGTATACAAGATCTAAAGCCAATTAACAAGGAGGATGGACCAGAGGACGGAAGCCATATCTCAGGAGGACCAGAGGTACTTGTGGTTCACCCAATCCAATGCTTTGGCGTGATCCAAGGACAGCAAGTACCCCTTCCAAAGACCTGCACTACTCTGCTCCACGGCATCTCTGACACTAAGGACAGCACTTAAGGTGCTTCAGCCTGGAACAGTGCAGTGCTGGGCCATCAAAAGGAGCCAGGGTGCAATATTCACCAGCTGATTAGACAGTATCTTGGCCAGAAGTTTCCTGTCCATATTGAGAAGAGCTATGGGCCTCCAATTCTCAATCCGCCTAGGATCTTTACCCTTGGACAGAAGAATCAGGGCTGACCTCCTCATTGACTTCGGCAGAGTGCCGGAGGAGAGACACTCATTGAATACCTCAGTCAAGAGGGGAGCTAAAGACTCCTTAAAGGTCCTGTACCACTCGGATGTTACGCCATCTGGACCTGCGACTTCTTAGGGGCAAGCCCCTCGATCGCCAGTCTCACTTCCTCTTCCCTGATCTCTTCTGACAAAACGCCAAGAGAGGGGTCTACCCCTGGCTCAGGAATTGCTTCAGCCAGGAAACCAAATATCACATCCCGATCTAGATCCTTCCTCCCCAAGAGGTGTGAGTAGAAGGATCTGACGACCTCCAAGATCCCTGATCTGGACCGATTCAGAGACCTGTACTATCAATCAGTCCTGAAATGACTTATCACTGACATCTTGCAGTTTCTGTAAGGGTCGAGCAAGCGGTACCTCCCGTAATCCCTTTCAAAAACCAAAGATGCGAGCCTATCGTACTTACACCTCATCAGCAAGGACTTCACTCTGGAGACATCCTCTTGGCTACCTCCAGTCGAGATGAGAAGTTCGAGTTTCCTCCTCAGACCCTGATACAGGCGATACCTGTTCAGTGACCTGAGGCTCGAGAGCTGGCGGAAGAACCCCGCTATCCGCATCTTGAATATCTCCCACCACTCTGACTTACTACTACATATGTCCAGTAAAGGTACCTGACTCTGAAGAAAATCCTCAAAGGACTCTCTCTCTTACCTCTGCTTCCTCCAGGAGGGACGAATTCAGCTTCCAATAACCTTTACCCATCCAGGGGGTCTCTGAAACATTCAAGTAAAACAAGATCATACAGTGATCGGAGAGCTCCACCTCCGGACACTGCAGAAGAGACAGCTTCCTCCTTCAAATAAAACCTATCTAACCTAGACCTGCAGCTACCTCGATGAAAGGTGAAAACCAGGTGAAGGCCTGAGGGGCTCCAGATGTGGGCATCCTCTAGGTGAGCTTCCCTAACTATATTATTGAGGGCCACACAGTCATAAGTCAGTGGAATATTGGAACCTCTCCTATCTTGGGACCGCGTGACATTATTGAAGTCCCCTCCAAAAATTACTTGCCAACTCGTAAAAAGAAAGGGCTTAATCTTCATAAAGAAATCTTTACGGCCCACCTGGTTTGTGGGGCATAGTTGTTAATGAGCCAAAGCTCTTGTCCCTTCATGAAGACATCTAAGATCAGGCACCTCTCCATTTCTAATTTAATAACCCGTCAGCATTCAACATGAGCGGTAAAAAGGACCGCCATCCCACTATACGGCGGGAGTGGGAGGAACCACGCCTCCACTCTCTTATGGCTTTACCCAGAGAGGCTCAATCTGAAAACCTGGTCTCCTGTAAAAAGAAAATGTCGGCTTCAACACGGCCGAGAAAATCAAAGGCTGCAAATCTAGCCGTATCTGACTTTATGCTGGCACTATTAATAGATGCCAGCGTCAATGGGGTTAGTGCCGCCATAACGGGTGATTAAATTAGACAGCCACACCCTTTACTTTTGCTTTCCTTTCTTTTTAGCCCCCTCATTCCCTGAAGAAGACAAGAGAGCTGGAGCACTCTTAAACCTTTTTTAGGCTCCGATTGATCCATTTGATCCCCGTCTCCGTCCGGTCCTGGTCTTGCCCTGCCCTCCAAGAAAGGTGCCTCGACAGGACAGGACCCAATTCCCCAGAGGCTCTTTCTCCCTAGGCACCCTGCCCTCACCTTCCCCCTCCAAGGAGGGGGAGGAGATGGTATTGAGGATGAGGTACTGGTTTGACCGGTCAATCAAAGGGGGGCAGTCAGGCTTCTATTTTTGAACTGGCCCACAGTGCAAGGAACAGAGGCCTCTGACCTCTTCTTTCTCCCTTTCCTTTTGCCTTTGTCTTTCTTTTTGGGCCTTTCCCCACTCTCCTCATGCACACTTTCATAGTGGGAGGAATCCGAAGGGCCGGCCATATTGCCTTCCTCTCTGCAAAGCCTCCTGAACTCCTCATTCAGCACGTTCTCCTCCAGGGCTTCAGCGGTTCCAGGGCCAGCTTCAGGAGCAGGGGCAGGAGCTACCCCCGTCACCTGGGCACTCTTCAGATCTAAAATCTCCTGAAATCCTTATCTCATCCTAAAATTTTCCTCCCGCCTTAGTTTGGCGGGGCCCTTTTTCCTCCTCACTAGCCCTGTTGCACCCACATCCCTGCCCGTACCCTCCCCAGCCAAGGCAACTTCACAGCTCTCCTCAGCTGGAGAGGCCGCCCCACGGGCGAAGGCGCTAGGACAACGGCTGAAAGGGTGTCCAAGGAGACCACACGGGTAGCACCGGATCTGTCAGGATGCGGCCAGAGGACCCACCCCACCACACAGTATGGACGGTATGGGGATGTGACGGACATGCCCAAGAAAAACTTGGATGAGCACGGGATCTGGTCCGGAGCCTTAATATTTACCGTCAAACTCAAGTGTTCAGGGAGTACGGTTGCCCACATTCCGTCAGCTGCCTTCCTTGGACGTGATAGAATTCAGATCTTCTACCAAAATCCTCCAAGCAGGTAGGTGACTCTCAACAAACCCCCACTGGCCCGGTCCTCTTCACCGCTATCCTCACCATCACTAGAAGGTAGCACCACTTGATAGCTATCTTGGATGGGCTGGGGTTACATGCACTAGGGTGACATCCCCCTCACTTTTCACAGCTTCACCTTCACCCGACTCTCTGTCACCTTCCTCCCCTCCATCATCATCCTCACTGCTGTCTTCATGACTTTCTGCACCTGCTTGCATCACTTTAAACCTGTCGTCACTAGATAGTTTTTCTTTAAAGATGCACCCCCAGCAATGTTCCTTCTGGCCTCCTCCACCTCAGCCACCTCTATCTCTGCCTCTTACCTCCAGAGGCATGGTCAGCCTGGTAACATGAGAACTTCAGGTCTTCCCTCAGGCTCCGAAGTCTTCCGCCCAATTCCTCATATTTCGCCATCTTGGCCTGGATCTGTGACCTATAGGTCGCCAGAGACTCTTTTGAACCCCGTACCCCCCATTGCTGCAGTTCCGGGGAAGCAGAAGGTCCGCTGCTCTTTCCTGTAGCCTTGCATCCTTCGGATTTGGACGGGGGAGTGGGCTCCACATTTCTGCGGGCTCTGCTGGAACGTCTAACCCCAACCTTGGAACCGGCTGTAGACACTGTCTTCCCCCTTCTCGCCAGCCGCGAACGAGAGGTAGAAGCCTGGGGCTCCATGCAGGAAAACCCTTCCCAGGAGGCCGCCACACTCCTGGGAAAGGGCTGATGGAACACCTGCTTCTTTCTGCTTCTGGAAGTCTGGAGGAGCCCAAAAAGGGACACACCCAACCACTGCGCACAGTGTGAGGGAAGTTTTCTCCTGTATGCCTTCAGACGATGTCACGCCTGCTGGGGAACGCCCCTTCCCAGTCTGTGAATCTGATTGAGACTGAGCAGAAAACACAGACCATTATCAAGGTAGAAAACTAACAAATAATAAAAATAAAGGCAGGCAGTGGTTTATCATGATGGGGACAGTGATTTAGGAGCAGTATAAAATTTAACATTGTGGCAGGTACTCTTTAACCCTTTAAGGACCTGAAAACAGCCCCTGAAAATCACACACTAGGGGTCTCCATACCTAATGGGACACTAACCAGTCCTGCAGCAGCAACAGGCTTGTCCATGAGACATGGACAAGAGATGACTCATGGATAAGGCTGCATGAGCAGACGCACCAATCACCTCCCACCACCACAAAGAGGGACATGCCCCCTTCCCCTGAGAGGATTTTTAACATTGTGAGCTAATGAAAAGAGAGATTTCTATAATAAATATAGGTGATAGAGGCATTAAAAATAGATGTACATGGTCAGGATTAGTTACTGAGTAAATTTTTTTTTGGGGGATCTAACAGGTACACTTTGAAAATGGTGTCAACCTACGGTCCCCATGCAACATGATGAAGCTTGAGAGCATCTACAGACAAGAATGGCAGGAAATCTCAAAATGCAGATGTGAAAACCTTGTGGCCTCATCCCCAAAAAGACTGAAGGCTGTAATCTCTGCCAAAGGGGCTTTAACCAAGTACTGTATAAAAGGTCTGAATACTTATGTCCATGCAAAATTTTAGTTTTTCCTGTTTAATAAATTAGCAAAAGTTCTAAAATGATGTTTCCACATTCTGATTACTGGGTGTGGATTGCAGGATGATAGGGAAAAACTTGCATTTTGCTGATTTTAGCACAACATAACAAAATGTGAAAAAGATTAAAGAGTGTGAATGCGCTGTGTCTAAAAAATAAAAATAAAAAAAATAAGCACCCTTAGCTAATAAATCAACCAGGTAACAAAATCAAATGGATTCAGTTTCACTAGCCACACCCAAAAAGCAGCACATGAAGTCTGATTTTAATGAGATTTAAATACACATTTCAAGTCACTAAAATCTACCAGTCTTGAAAGGATTTTTAAGCAATTGCTATGACTCTGGGACTCCAGTAAACATATTGAGGGAGATTTAGCAAAACCTGTTAAGAGGAAAAGTTGCTGAGTTGCCCATAGCAACCAATCAGATCGCTTCTTTCATTTTTCAGAGGCCTTGTTAAAAATGAAAGAAGCGATCTGATTGGTTGCTATGGGCAACTCAGCAACTTTTCCTCTGGCCAGATTTTGATAAATCTCCCCCATTGAGAATTATTATCCATAAATAAAGAAAAGTTCGGGGAACAGTGGTAAACCTTCCCAAGAGTGGCTGGCCTACCTGGATTTTACCAAGTGTGCATCAATGACACATCCAGGATGTCTCAAAAAACACAGATGAACATCTACAGAACTGTAGGCCTCGCCTGCATCAGTCACACAATTCCACAGAAAAAAAAGACACTGGGCAAAAAAGGCAATTATGGGTGAGTTGCAAGGTGTAAACTAAACTTTAAAAAAAAAAAAAAAAACCTTGTATTGCCAAAAATAAAACATCTAGATTATCCCCAAGTCTTCTGTGGCCTGATGAATAAAAGGTGGAACTTTTAGGAAGATATTAGTCCTTTTACAATTGGGGTAAGTTAACACCACATTTCACCATAAGAGCATATTAACATGGTGGGTAGTGGGATGATCTGGGGCTGTTTTGCTTCTGCAGGACCTGGACCACTTTCTATAACTCATGGAACCATGAAAACCTGAAGGAGGATATCGATTTTTGTCAGTTCCTGACCCAAAAGCTCAACCTAAGTTGGGTAATACAACAAGACAAAGATTCCAAACATACAGGAAAGTCCATATCTGAATGGCTCAAAAGAAACTAAATCCCACTAAGATGCTGTATGTAGACCTTACCTGGGTAGTTCATGCTCAAAAACCCTCCTGTATAGTAAAATAAAAACAATTCTCCACTCTGTCAAATTCCTCAACAATCTATATTTGTATGTAGCCCAGTCCTGATAAATGTTAGAATGAGTCAAAGCCATGGAGATTGTAGAACTACACACTGGATGGACAGCAGGAATTTGCATGCCGCAGTAGAAAGACATTGACTAAAGCCTCAGACACGTGTATTCATACCTCCCACGATTAACTTATTTGCAAGTAAAATAGAAGCTGTTACCTGTAATAAGGCAATAAAGAGGAAGAAAGCGTTGGCAGCTCTCCTGATCTGCTCATAGAGGAATCGAGGTAGGAACGTTAACACGCTGTACTTGGCTGTGCTGCAAGAACAAAGGCAATGGTTAATATACTGGTTGCAATAAAACAAAATGTTTAAAGGAAATCTGTCATTAGTGTCACCTGCAATAACCTATCAGTACAGACAGGTAGTGCAGGTGACACTGATTACGATACTTACCTGGTCCAGTTCCATGCTGTGGTTCTCCGGCAATCCTCTTCAGTATCTTCCACTCCAGGCCCGACTTGGAGCATGGGTGGAGCTTGGTGACGTCGTGAAGCTCTGCCCAAGTTGGTCCTGGAGCAGAAGATACCGTAGAGGATAGCTGAAGAACCACAGCACGGAAAGGGACAAGGTAAGTACCGTTGTCATCAGTAGCACCTGCACTACCAGATTTCCTTTAAGCTTATTCAGTTATACAACCGTATTGTATATGACAAAAAATGACAAGTCAGAGAGAGAGAGAGAGAGAGAGAGAGAGAGAGAGCTAAACTCAGGATAGCTGATCAATATTAGATCAGTGAGTGACATTTAATTCAATAGGAGATGAGGCGCAGTATCCCAGCTTGGATATTGCAAAATGTATGGAGATGTCTACAGTACTTCTACCTCTATTTTGTATGCAGGTGCTGGGGCCCTGTCAAGCTTGACAAAGGCCTGCGCTGAGGCCGAAACCTAGCATATGACTTTATTGGGATGTCTTTTTCTACAATGAACTAAACAAATATGTAAGTCTGTATACTATTTTTTAAAGCTGTCAATCTGCTCATTTTTGGATGTTTCTGCCAGAATATGGGACTACTGGCTGACTGATGTGCAACTACTGCCCCGTTTTATAGGAATGGGTAGCCCCCTATTATGCTGTTAGATTTTTTAATTTTTTGCACTTTCCTATGACAGTTTTTAAAGTGACAGTGTTCATTTATGAATCATTGAAAACAATGGGCAACAATGGGTAACAAACACCAGATATGATAACCAGACACTATAAAAGGAGGCACAGTTCAATTCAATATATATATATATATATAGACGAAGACGTGCGCGAAAACGGCTGTTAGCCTCTGAACACCTTCATCCATTCGTCTCCCAGCACAACGGATAATCCGGAATACTGACTTCTACTAAACCGGTGAGTGCAAGTGAATTTTCTCCTTCGTCTATACACAATAATACTAGTACTCTGTTTCACTTAGCACCCCGGCAGGGAAATTAAATTATAGCAGCTGCGGCCACTGATACCACATCTAACGCTCCAACATCCAGCTATACATTCACATAAGGAAATAAAAGCAATGCCCTCCAAATGTTCTAAAAATTAGCACATATATATATATATATATATATATATATATATATATACACACACACACTGTATTTTTATACAGCTAGATAGATAGAAAAATAGTGTGCCAATAAAAGATGGCCCTATGTTTTATAAAGAGAAAAAGATTTAAATAAAAAAAAAAAAAAGACTGGTAGTCCAAAAAAGTAAAAGAGTGTGGGCATCCAGTACTTGTGTAAAACCTGCATAAACATGTCTGGACCAAACACTGGTGGTTAAGGTGTTAAAGTTTCAGTACCCACATATTATAATTCCAGGCATTAATAATCCTTCATCCAAACAGCAGATATTTAATAAGAATGTGCCCAGTTGTAATGGTCAAGAAGACGCACAGATGAAATGTTCCCTAAGAGTGTTCCATATATTAATGCTGCTGGAGCGGCGGTGTTGGACAAGTAAACATTAGCTTCTGCTACTTCACCGGCTGCACAGATTCCCGCTCACCACATATTAAACACAGAATAGGTGAATGTAGTCAAAGGTCATACTGATCCTTATAGCACAACCAGAGGCGTAGCTTTTAGCTTCTGGGCCCGATGCAAAATCTGCAACAGGGCCCCATATGCCAATTATGATACTGGTCTCTTATGGGGCAGATTTGGGGCAGGTTTGGGGCACCCTTAGGCACCAGGGTCCTGATGTAACTGTGGTGTCCCGGTACCGTATCCTTTCCGGTACCTGCGTGTGTGGGTCCCCTTATCCAGAGTCCCTAGGATGTCGGGGTCCCCATTGTCTAGTTCACCCCTAGTCACCTCTCATTCAGATAGTTATTGCTCCAATAGCTTACTTATGATATCAATGTCTATAAATAGTTTATTACCTGTCTGTAGCATAGCAGGACCTGCGGGTCACGTGGTTAAGTGAACTCTATGGTATTTCTGCTTGAGGACCTTTGGAGGTCCTTGTGACGTAGTCAATCCCATCACACATTGTAACAGTGAACGACGGATGTTCGGACCAATCAGATTTGCCCCGCCCCTGCCCATATAAGGGAGCGGCGGCCATTGTTCTCTCTCTTGTTCCCGGCTGTCAAACGACTGCAATCTGCGCAGCTGTCTATCGCAGTGAGTTAGGTCTGAGCCTTGCGGCAACGGCTGATATATTTAGGATCGCGAGTGTATCAATCCCTACGCACTCTGCAGGATCACCGGACCTTATCTATCCCCCAAATCCAGACAGATCTGCAATAATTACCCTAAATTCAGAGACTTTAATTTATTTCAAGGTCCGCAACAATTGTCAGTCATTGAGCTATATAGAGACTGTATTCCAGAGACTATCATTGTTCATTGGATGTACCGCAAGCACTTAAGTAAAGTTACCCAAGTTCAAGTATATTGTGGACCTTCAGTCATTTCATTTCATGCACCTATCGTTTCTGTGAAGGCGGCGATAGGCCGGAGGATTACCTCAGCATACTAGCCCTCAGCCTGGCGTCACGAACTATAGGGTTAACATTAACCCCTCATCTACCGAAACAATACCCCCACTACCAACACCCCCCAAGGGCTACCACACAACTTCTACCTTTGCTACCTCTATAGCTATGCCCCTGAGCACAACCAAGTACAGCCTCAAGTGCTGCCATGCTACCACCAAAATCTTGTCCAATTTTTGATGTTTCCAGCAACTACATCTGAGTCTGATCTGAATGATAACCCTTTTAGACCTCACACAGTGTTTTTGGTATTTGAAACTGCATTAAAAATACTGGATAAAGTGGCTAATCCACATATATCTGATATCTTCTGCAAACATGTCCAGGATAATTTAATTTATTCTGGCATATTTAAAAACTACGCGTTTCTTAAGAATTTACAACATTTTGTGCAGAAGAATGTTGAGTGAACCTGGCCTAAATATTATATATTATATAATGAATCTGCTAAATTTGTGAAAGAACCCTTACACCTGATGACCAGCTGAAGAGGGTAGCGCTCCGACTGTGCCTGTTTATCCTTGTCACACAGCAATTCTATTCTATATTTTTCTTCAAAAACTTGCAATGGCCACAAAAGCTCAACTGTTACAACATACTGGACAAGGTGGTATTACTAGAACTTTGCTTAAAAGCAGTCATAACGTACATCAACAGTATGAAATGTTTTTAAAAAACATAGGAAAAACACATGATAACCCGACGCATTTCAGAATGAAACACTCTTTACTGACTACACATCATGTATTCTTCCATTTTAGGTACTGGATTGTGTTTGCTTGCTTTGCAAAAGTATTTTACTCCACAAGTCAAAAGCATACATTGAGGTTTGCAGCATGCAGAGATTTACAGATTTGTATTACTTCTATTTAAAAATCTTAATCCTTCCAGTACTTATCAGCTACTGTATGCCCCAGAAGAAGTTGTGTAGCTCTTTCCAGTCTGACCTCAGCACTATCTGCTGCCACCTCTGTCCATGTCAGGAACTGTCCTAAGCAGGAGAGGTTTGCTATGTGGATTTGCTCCTACTCTGGACAATTCTTGACATGGACAGAGGTGTCAGCAGAAAGCACTGTGGTCAGACAGAAAAGAACTACACAACTTCCTCTGTAACATACAGCAGCTAATAAGTACTGGAAGGATTAAAGTATCTCTAAAGTACCTTTAAAGAGTACCTGTCATGATCTTGTTAAATTTTATAATCCTCCCAGTTCACTGCCCCCATCATGCCTGCCTTTATTTTTTTTTTATTATTTTTTTTGTTTTCTACCTTGATATTGCTCTGTATTTTCTGCTAAGTCTCAGTTTGATTCGCAGACTAGGAAAGGGCATTCCCCAGCATGCATGACATCATCTGAAGCCATACAGGGGAGAACTTCCTCCCTCACTCTGCTACACACAGCCCAGAGCAGTTCAGTGTACGATGAGCTTTGATTGGTTATGGCTGCACACACACACCCCATTAGCACCCCAGACTGCATTTCCTGATTTAGGACTTCTGACTTGTGCAAGAGATGGGGGAGGGTGCTCTGGACAAGTAGGGAGACACCTAGTGGCAGCTTTTTTAAACACAAACAAAATATAGAAAACTTTTTTTTTTTAAACAAAGTACATTAGAAGGATTTTTTATTTACCATAAGGAGTGCAATAGCAAAAATGTGTTTTAATGACAGTGCCCATTGAAGGACCGCCAGGCCCCAGCAATCCAGGACAGAAGACTAATTACACATAGAAACAAAAAAGACTAATGCTAAAACACAACGTAACAAATATACACAAGCAACATTTAGGGAATGTTCACATCTACTGTATACATTGCAAATTTGATGCTGTGTTTATTTATTTTGATTTATTTACACAGCATAACATCTGCAGAATCAAATCTGTAGCATATACAGAACATGTGGACATACCTTTATATTGGAAACAGTTCTTTGTGTCAACAGCTGAGTAGTTTCTCTCTTTATGGTGTTCACATCTATATATGCTCACTTGATATTGGGATATATCTGTATGTTTACCTATCCTATACACCGTGTGCACAATTATTAGGCAAGTGAGCATTTTTACCCTATTAGAATTTTTATGCATATTTGCCAAGTCCAAGCTGTATCAACTTGAATGCTTATTTGATCTAAGGATATCAGCTGATCTGTATCTGTGTAATGAGGAAGGGCTGGCCTGAGGAGGTGAACACTCTATATCAAGGTAAGCCCAATTATTGGGCAGCTTCTTTATCTCAGGTACAATTGGCCAAAAAAAAAAAAGAGATTTAACTTAATGAAAAGTTAAGCATTGTAAAAAGTCTTTCAGAGGGATGCAGCAATCTTAAAATTGTTAAGATATTTGGCCATGATCACAGAAGCATCAAATATTTTGTTGCAAATTGTCAAAAGAGACGCTGGAAACGGGCTGAGAATCAAAGGTGAAGCTACCAGGAACCCATTATCCTCCATAGCTGTCATATTCCAGAACTGCAACCTACCTGGAGTGGCCAGAGGTACAAGGTGTTCTCATGGTCAGAGACACGGCCAAGGTAAATCAACCGGTGCCAGAAAGTTAAACAGATTTGTAAATTACTTCTATTAAAAAATCTTAATCCTTCCAGTACTTGTCAGCTGTTGTATGATCCACAGGAAGTTCTTTTCTTTTTGAATTTCGTTTCTGCCTGACAACAGTGCTCTCTGCTGTCCAGAGTAGGAGCAAAATCCCCATAGCAAACCTATCCTGCTCTGGACAGTTCCTAAAATGGACAGGGGTGTCAGCAGAGAGCACTGTAGTCAGGGAGAAAGGAAATTCAAAAAGAAAAGAACTTCCTGTGGATCATAACTGTAGCTGATAAGTACTGGAAGGATTAAGATTTTTTAATAAAAGTAATTTACAAATCTGTTTAACTTTGATTTAAAAAAATATTTTCCAGTGGAGTACCCCTTTGAGAAGACCATGATTTTTATGCAGGATAAATGCTCCATCTCATGCATCAAAGTCATCCACTGCATGGCTAGCTAGTAAAGGTCATAAATAGGGGCTGTCATTTAAAGGGATACTCCCGTGGAAAACCTTTTTTTTTTTTATCAACTGGTGCAAGAAAGTTAAACAGATAAGTAAATTACTTCTATTAAAAAAATCTTTTAGGGACTGTATACTACAGAGGAAATTCTTTTCTTTAAGAATTTCTCTGATGTCATGACCACAATGCTCTCTGCTGACCTCCGCTGTCCATTTTAGGAACTGTCCAGTGCAGGAGAAGATCCCCATAGCAAACATATGCTGCTCTGGACAGTTCCTAAAATGGACAGCAGAGGTCAGCAGAGAGCACTGTGGTCATGACATCAGAGAAATCCAAAAAGAAATATAATTTCCTCTGTAGTATACAGCCCCTAAAAAGTACTGGAAGGATTAAGATTTTTTAATAGATGTAATTTACAAATCTGTTTAACTTTCTGGCACCAGTTGATTTAAAAAAAAAAGTTTTCCACTGGAGTACCCCTTTAAACAAACTTTGCATAGATCAATAGTACAAGCGAATATAAAAAAAACTTTGTAACAAATCTTATTAGACAAAAATGTTTCTTTCTCTTTTTATCAAACTTTTTCCCTCTTTCCCCTCACCTCCTGCTGCTCTTCTCTTAAAACCAGCTCAGCTGTATCCTTTATCTGCAAGACAAGCAATAAAAGTCTATGTAGAGGATAGGAGGGAGCTCTGTCCACCAGCTCTGGGAGAACTGAAAATTAGACAGGAAGCCTGCAGAGCAGAACTGTGCTAAAAATACCATATACAAGTAATACAATGGCCAGAAATAGTGCTGCTCCTTATATACACACACACAGGGCAGATTAGCCTAAAAAGTCACCTAAAATGACAGGTACACTTTAAAGGGGTACGCCACTGGAAAACATTTTTTTTTTTTAATCAACTGGTGCCAGAAGGTTAAACAGATTTGTAAATTACTTCTATTAAAAAAAAATTATCCTTCCAGTACTTATCAGCTGCTGTTATGATCCACAGGGATTTGCTCCTACTCTGGACAGTTCCTAAAATGGACAGAGGTGTCAGCAGAGAGCACTGTGGTCAGGCAGAAAGGAAATTCAAAAAGAAAAGAACTTCCTGTGGATCATACAACAGCTGATAAGTACTGGAAGGATAAAGATTGTTTAATAGAAGTAATGTACAAATCTGTTTAACTTTCTGGCACCAGTTGATTTAAAAATGTTTTTCCAGTGGAGTACCCCTTTAACCCCTTAACAACGCAGGACATATATTTACGTCCTGCGCCGGCTCCCGCGATATGAAGCGGGATTGCGCCACGATCCTGCATCATATCGCGTCGGTCCCGGCGCTCATCAACGGCCGGGACCCGCGGCTAATACCACACATCGCCGATCGCGGCAATGTGCGGTATTAACCCTTTAGAAGCGGCGGTCAAAGCTGACCGCCGCTTCTAAAGCGAAAGTAAAAGTGACCCGCTGCTCAGTCGGGCTGTTCGGGACCGCCGCGGTGAAATCGCGGCGTCCCGAACAGCCGACAGGACACCGGAAGGGCCCTTACCTACCTCCTCGGTTTCCGATCAGCGAATGACTGCTCCGTGCCTGAGATCCAGGCAGGAGCAGTCAAGCGCCGATAACACTGATCACAGGCGTGTTAATACACGCCTGTGATCTGTGTAGAAGATCAGTGTGTGCAGTGTTATAGGTCCCTATGGGACCTATAACACTGCAAAGATTTAAAAAAAAAAAAAAGTGTTAATAAAGGTCATTTAACCCCTTCCCTAATAAAAGTTTGAATCACCCCCCTTTTCCCATAAAAAAAATAAAACAGTGTAAAAAAATAAAAATAAAACATATGTGGTATCGCCGCGTGCGTAAATGTCCAAACTGTCACGATGCCGGCTGGCAGGTAGTGGATCCTCTGTGCCAGAGAGGGATTGGCGTGGACCGTGCTAGTGGATCGGTTCTAAGTCACTACTGGTTTTCACCAGAGCCCGCCGCAAAGCGGGATGGTCTTGCTGCGGCGGTAGTGACCAGGTCGTATCCACTAGCAACGGCTCACCTCTCTGGCTGCTGAAG
The DNA here is from genome assembly GCF_029499605.1 of Hyla sarda. Lineage (NCBI taxonomy): Eukaryota > Metazoa > Chordata > Amphibia > Anura > Hylidae > Hyla > Hyla sarda. Next base: position 52,149,072 of record NC_079190.1, read on the forward strand.
ATAGGCGCGGTACAAGGGAGTAGACAGAAGCAAGGTCGGACGTAGCAGAAGGTCGGGGCAGGCAGCAAGGATCGTAGTCAGGGGCAACGGCAGGAGGTCTGGAACACAGGCTAGGAACACACAAGGAAACGCTTTCACTGGCACAATGGCAACAAGATCCGGCAAGGAAGTGCAGGGGAAGTGAGGTGATATAGGGAAGTGCACAGGTGAAGACACTAATTGGAATCACTGCGCCAATCAGCGGCGCAGTGGCCCTTTAAATCGCAAAGACCCGGCGCGCGCGCGCCCTAGGGAGCGGGGCCGCGCGCGCCGGGACAGGACCGAGGGAGAGCGAGTCAGGTACGGGAGCCGGGGTGCTAATCGCGAGCGGGCGCTACCCGCATCGCGAATCGCATCCCGGCTGGAAGCGGAATCGCAGCGCCCCGGGTCAGTGGATCTGACCGGAGCGCTGCAGCGGGGAGAGGGTAGCGAGCGCTCCGGGGAGGAGCGGGGACCCGGAGCGCTCGGCGTAACAGTACCCCCCCCTTTGGGTCTCCCCCTCTTCTTAGAGCCTGAGAACCTGAGGAGCAGACTTTTGTCTAGGATGTTGTCCTCAGGTTCCCAGGATCTCTCTTCAGGGCCACAACCCTCCCAGTCCACTAAAAAAAAAGTTTTCCCTCTGACCTTTTTAGAAGCTAAGATCTCTTTGACAGAGAAGATGTCCGAGGAGCCGGAAACAGGAGTGGGAGGAACAGATTTGGGAGAAAAACGGTTGAGGATGAGTGGTTTAAGAAGAGAGACGTGAAAGGCATTAGGGATACGAAGAGAAGGAGGAAGAAGAAGTTTGTAAGAGACAGGATTAATTTGACACAAAATTTTGAAAGGACCAAGATAGCGTGGTCCCAACTTGTAGCTAGGGACACGGAAGCGGACATATTTAGCGGAGAGCCATACCTTGTCTCCAGGGGAAAAAACGGGAGGAGCTCTTCTTTTCTTATCCGCGAACTTCTTCATGCGTGATGAAGCCTGTAAGAGAGAATTTTGGGTCTCTCTCCATATGATGGAAAGGTCACGAGAAATTTCATCCACAGCGGGCAGACCAGAGGGCAAGGGGGTAGGGAGGGGGGGAAGAGGGTGACGGCCGTACACCACGAAAAATGGGGATTTGGAGGAAGATTCAGAGACTCTGAAGTTATACGAGAATTCGGCCCATGGAAGGAGATCTGCCCAGTCATCCTGGCGGGAGGAAACAAAATGTCGCAAATAATCACCCAAGACCTGGTTAATTCTTTCTACTTGTCCATTGGACTGGGGATGATATGCAGAAGAAAAATTTAATTTAATCTTGAGTTGTTTACAGAGAGCCCTCCAGAATTTAGACACGAATTGGACGCCTCTATCCGAGACGATCTGCGTAGGCAACCCGTGAAGACGAAAAATGTGTACAAAAAATTGTTTAGCCAACTGAGGCGCTGAAGGAAGACCAGGAAGAGGGATGAAATGTGCCATTTTGGAAAATCGATCAACGACCACCCAAATAACAGTGTTGCCACGGGAAGGGGGTAAATCAGTAATAAAATCCATACCAATCAGAGACCAAGGCTGTTCGGGGACAGGCAGGGGATGAAGAAAACCAGCGGGCTTCTGGCGAGGAGTCTTATCCCGGGCACAGATAGTGCAGGCTCGCACAAAGTCCACAACATCCGTCTCCAGAGTCGGCCACCAATAGAAGCGGGAGATGAGTTGCACAGATTTCTTGATGCCCACATGACCTGCGAGATGGGAGGAGTGACCCCATTTGAGGATTCCGAGGCGTTGGCGTGGAGAAACAAAGGTCTTTCCTGGAGGAGTTTGCCTGATGGAGGCAGGAGAAGTGGAGATCAGGCAGTCAGGTGGAATGATGTGTTGCGGAGAGAGTTCAACTTCTGAGGCATCCGAGGAACGAGAGAGAGCATCGGCCCTAATGTTCTTATCGGCAGGACGAAAGTGAATCTCAAAATTAAATCGGGCAAAGAACAGAGACCACCGGGCCTGGCGAGGATTCAGCCGTTGGGCAGACTGGAGGTAGGAGAGGTTCTTGTGGTCGGTGTAAATAATTACTGGAAATCTTGATCCCTCCAGCAGATGCCTCCATTCCTCAAGTGCTAATTTAATGGCTAGAAGCTCTCGATCCCCGATGGAGTAGTTCCTCTCCGCCGGAGAGAAGGTCCTAGAAAAAAAACCACAAGTGACAGCATGCCCGGAAGAATTCTTTTGTAGAAGAACAGCTCCAGCTCCCACTGAGGTAGCATCAACCTCCAATAGGAAGGGTTTGGAAGGGTCAGGTCTGGAGAGCACGGGAGCCGAAGAAAAGGCAGACTTGAGTCATTTAAAGGCGTCTTCCGCTTGAGGAGGCCAAGACTTGGGATCGGCATTTTTTTTGGTTAAAGCCACGATAGGGGCCACAAGGGTAGAAAAATGTGGAATAAATTGCCTGTAATAATTGGCGAACCCCAAAAAGCGTTGGATAGCACGGAGTCCGGAGGGGCGTGGCCAATCTAAGACGGCAGAGAGTTTGTCTGGATCCATTTGTAGTCCCTGGCCAGAGACCAAATATCCTAGAAAAGGAAGAGATTGGCATTCAAACAGACATTTCTCAATTTTGGCATAGAGTTGATTGTCACGAAGTCTCTGAAGAACCATACGGACATGCTGGCGGTGTTCTTCTAGATTGGCAGAAAAAATTAGGATATCGTCCAGATATACAACAACACAGGAGTATAACAGATCACGAAAAATTTCATTAACAAAGTCTTGGAAGACAGCAGGGGCGTTGCACAGGCCAAAGGGCATGACCAGATACTCAAAGTGTCCATCTCTGGTGTTAAATGCCGTTTTCCATTCATCCCCCTCTCTGATGCGGATGAGGTTATAGGCGCCTCTTAAGTCCAATTTAGTAAAGATGTGGGCACCTTGGAGGCGATCAAAGAGTTCAGAGATGAGGGGTAGGGGGTAGCGGTTCTTAACCGTGATTTTATTAAGACCGCGGTAGTCAATGCAAGGACGTAGGGAGCCATCTTTTTTGGACACAAAGAAAAATCCGGCTCCGGCAGGAGAGGAGGATTTACGGATAAAGCCCTTTTTTAAATTTTCCTGGACGTATTCAGACATGGCAAGAGTCTCTGGGGCAGAGAGAGGATAAATTCTGCCCCGGGGTGGAGTAGTGCCCGGGAGGAGGTCGATAGGACAATCATAAGGCCTGTGAGGAGGTAGAGTCTCAGCTTGTTTTTTGCAGAAAACATCCGCGAAGTCCATATAGGCCTTAGGGAGACCGGTTACTGGAGGAACCACAGAGTCACGGCAAGGGTTACTGGGAACCGGTTTTAAACAGTCCTTGGAACAAGAGGGACCCCAACTCTTGATCTCCCCAGTGGACCAATCCAGGGTTGGGGAATGAAGTTGAAGCCAGGGAAGTCCAAGGAGAATTTCCGAGGTGCAATTGGGGAGGACCAAAAGTTCAATCCTCTCGTGATGAGATCCGATGCTCATAAGAAGGGGCTCCGTGCGGAAACGTATGGTACAGTCCAATCTTTCATTGTTTACACAATTGATGTAAAGGGGTCTGGCGAGACTGGTCACTGGGATGTTGAACCTGTTGACGAGAGAGGCCAAAATAAAATTTCCTGCAGATCCAGAGTCCAAGAAGGCCACCGTAGAGAAGGAGAAGGCAGAGGCAGACATCCGCACAGGCACAGTAAGACGTGGAGAAGCAGAGTAGACATCAAGGACTGTCTCACCTTTGTGCGGAGTCAGCGTACGTCTTTCCAGGCGGGGAGGACGGATAGGACAATCCCTCAGGAAGTGTTCGGTACTAGCACAGTACAGGCAGAGGTTCTCCATGCGGCGTCGTGTCCTCTCTTGAGGTGTCAGGCGAGACCGGTCGACCTGCATAGCCTCCACGGCGGGAGGCACAGGAACAGATTGCAGGGGACCAGAGGAGAGAGGAGCCGAGGAGAAGAAACGCCTCGTGCGAACAGAGTCCATATCTTGGCGGAGCTCCTGACGCCTTTCGGAAAAACGCATGTCAATGCGAGTGGCTAGGTGAATAAGTTCATGTAAATCAGCAGGAATTTCTCGTGCGGCCAGAACATCTTTAATGTTGCTGGATAGGCCTTTTTTAAAGGTCGCGCAGAGGGCCTCATTATTCCAGGATAATTCTGAAGCAAGAGTACGGAATTGTACGGCATACTCGCCAACGGAAGAATTACCCTGGACCAGGTTCAACAGGGCAGTCTCAGCAGAAGAGGCTTGGGCAGGTTCCTCAAAGACACTTCGGATTTCCGAGAAGAAGGAGTGTACAGAGGCAGTGACGGGGTCATTGCGGTCCCAGAGCGGTGTGGCCCAAGACAGGGCTTTTCCAGACAGAAGGCTGACTATGAAAGCCACCTTAGACCTTTCAGTGGGAAACAGGTCCGACATCATCTCCAGATGCAGGGAACATTGGGAAAGAAAGCCACGGCAAAACTTAGAGTCCCCATCAAATTTATCCGGCAAGGATAGGCGTAGACCAGGAGCGACCACTCGCTGCGGAGGAGGTGCAGGAGCTGGCGGAGGAGATGACTGCTGAAGCTGTGGTAGTAACTGCTGTAGCATAACGGTCAGTTGAGACAGCTGTTGGCCTTGTTGCGCAATCTGTTGTGACTGCTGGGCGACCACCGTGGTAAGGTCGGCGACAACTGGCAGAGGAACTTCAGCGGGATCCATGGCCGGATCTACTGTCACGATGCCGGCTGGCAGGAGGTGGATCCTCTGTGCCAGAGAGGGATTGGCGTGGACCGTGCTAGTGGATCGGTTCTAAGTCACTACTGGTTTTCACCAGAGCCCGCCGCAAAGCGGGATGGTCTTGCTGCGGCGGTAGTGACCAGGTCGTATCCACTAGCAACGGCTCACCTCTCTGGCTGCTGAAGATAGGCGCGGTACAAGGGAGTAGACAGAAGCAAGGTCGGACGTAGCAGAAGGTCGGGGCAGGCAGCAAGGATCGTAGTCAGGGGCAACGGCAGGAGGTCTGGAACACAGGCTAGGAACACACAAGGAAACGCTTTCACTGGCACAATGGCAACAAGATCCGGCAAGGAAGTGCAGGGGAAGTGAGGTGATATAGGGAAGTGCACAGGTGAAGACACTAATTGGAATCACTGCGCCAATCAGCGGCGCAGTGGCCCTTTAAATCGCAAAGACCCGGCGCGCGCGCGCCCTAGGGAGCGGGGCCGCGCGCGCCGGGACAGGACCGAGGGAGAGCGAGTCAGGTACGGGAGCCGGGGTGCGCATCGCGAGCGGGCGCTACCCGCATCGCGAATCGCATCCCGGCTGGAAGCGGAATCGCAGCGCCCCGGGTCAGTGGATCTGACCGGAGCGCTGCAGCGGGGAGAGGGTAGCGAGCGCTCCGGGGAGGAGCGGGGACCCGGAGCGCTCGGCGTAACACAAACTATAAAAATATATCATTAATTAAACCGCACGGTCAATGGCGTACGCGCAAAAAATTCCAAAGTCAAAAAAAGCGCATTTTTGGTCACTTTTTATACCATTAAAAAGTGAATAAAAAGTGATCAAAAAGTCCGATCAAAACAAAAATCATACCGATAAAAACTTCCGATCACGGCACAAAAAATGAGCCCTCATACCGCCCTGTATGTGGAAAAATAAAAAAGTTATAGGGGTCAGAAGATGACATTTTTAAACGTATACATTTTCCTGCATGTAGTTATGATTTTTTCCAGAAGTACGACAAAATCAAACCTATATAAGTAGGGTATCATTTTAACCGTATGGACCTAAAGAATAATTATAAGGTGTAATTTTTACCGAAATATGCACTGCGTAGAAACGGAAGCCCCCAAAAATTACAAATTGGCGTTTTTTCTTCGATTTTGTCGCACAATGATTTTTTTTCCGTTTCGCCGTGCATTTTTGGGTAAAATGACTAACGTCACTGCAAAGTAGAATTGGCGACGCAAATAATAAGCCATAATATGGATTTTTAGGTGGAAAATTGAAAGGGTTATGATTTTTAAAAGGTAAGGAGGAAAAAACGAAAGTGCAAAAACGGAAAAACCCTGAGTCCTTAAGGGGTTAAAGATGAAAGATAGGGTGGCTATATTAGTCAGTGATTTTTTTTTTTTTTTGTTTAATGTCACAAGTGTTTATTTGTTTATTATTCTCACTTTACCATATGAAAATAACTGAGATGGGAAATGTTTCATTCATTGGCATAATAATTCTGCACACTAGTTGCCCAAGAACTGTGCACAAAACATCACTTCTACTTAATTAAATATTCAGGTTTATGGTTTATTAACATTTAGGATTGACAGGGAGCACTGTAGTTTAATATTAGAATTAATCCTCCTACAAATACACCTTGCCTATTATTTGAGGACAAAGTGCTTTTGATAGAGCATGAAATAGAGCAATGTTTCCCAACCAGGGTGCCTCCAGCTGTGGCAAAACTACAACTTCCAGCATGCCCGGACAGCCTTTGGCTGTCCGGGTATGCTGGGAGTTGTAGTTTTGCCACAGCTGGAGGCACGCTGGTTGGGAAACACTGAACTAGAGTAACCCCAATTTTCATCACAGTCACTGAGACCACCCTTTGGGACCACAGTGGTTACATTAGACAGTACATCTACTGCTCCTTTCGCATGTTGTTCGGGCATTAGACATATACAGACACTGAGATGTCATTGTATTCTGTAATGCTGAATCAGGACATATTATCCATTATTCAGTTCTCCTAAAACCGCTGGAGAAGCAGCTCATGAATTGGCGCTTATCGATTAAACAATAGACAAGCAACGACTGACAAAGCTGTAAATATAATATACCATGAGTCATGGCCAATATCTGAAATATTAAAAGCCACATTTATATACGGGAAAAAAAAAAACAGAATACTGTAGAGGCAGCAGGAAAACCTGGGGATAGAGAAGATCCTCACTTACATCTTGTCAGCTGGTTACACTGCTTGGATACAGCTCCCTGGGCTCCACATTACACATGGCCTACTGCAGTATATAAACTTCAAACATTACCTTTCCTGAAAAATATGGTGACATTAGATGCAAAAACTTGGAAATAATAAGAAATGCATCAGGAATTGTAGTTTTGCAACAGCTGGAGGCACACTGGTCAGGAAATACTGACACAATACAGGTACAATATATGCGTTTGCCTTTGTATCTTTAGCTCACAATGTATACAAGGGGCAGACCCTCTGCAGCAACACAAGAACCCCCTACAAATCTGCATTATGGACTAATAGCCGTCCGCCCCCCCCCCCCCCCCCCGTATACCACCATACACTCTCCTAGAATCAATATCTCAGTTATAGCATTTATAGTATTTACAAAGGATCCCGCCATTATTTTCTCTATATAAATGTACAAAAGAAGGCATACCGAGGTACCATAGGGGCCATGTGGGTGCAATATTAGGCATCTGTACAGTACAACCAGAATCTGTAATATAGCCATGTATATGTGGCCTCAATAAGAGTTACCTATGTGTTTTTCAGCCTTTTAATGTAAATAAAGTTTTTTCCATTCACTGATTGTATATTGGAAAGCTGCCTGTAGTGGGAGTCACTGTTGATTACTGTAGAATAGCAGTTAGCTGCCACCACATTGCTGGGAGTACTCCTGGTGACACTAACTTACAGGGAAGCTACCTCTAAAAGGCGGCACTAGAGAAAAAGCTTTCTTCCTTCCTGAGGAGAGCTAATCCGGACTACTGAGCATACGCACACTGTAGGGAGAACTACTGAGCATGTGCACACAGTAGGGAGGACTATTGAGTATGCGCACAGAGTAGGGAGGACTATTGAGTATGTGCACAGAGTAGGGAGGACTATTGAGTATGTGCACACAGTAGGGAGGACTACTACAGGGTGGACAGTAGGGAAGACTACTTCCTGAGCATGTGCACACAGTAGAGAGGACTACTAAGCATGTGCATACAGTAGGGAGGACTACTTCCTGACCATGTGCACACAGTAGAGAGGACTACTAAGCATGTGCACACAGTAGGGAGGACTACTTCCTGACCATGTGCACACAGTAGAGAGGACTACTTCCTGAGCATGTGCACACAGTAGAGAGGACTACTTCCTGAGCATGTGCACACAGTAGGGAGGACTATTGAGCGTGTGCACACAGTAGGGAGGACTACTGAGCATGTGCACACAGTAGGGAGGACTATTAGGTACGTTCACACAGTAGGGAGGACTACTGACCATGTGCACACAGTAGGGAGGACCACTGAGTATGTGCACACAGTAGGGAGGACTACTAAACATGTGCACACAGTAAGGAGGACTACTGAGCGTGTGCACACAGTAGGGAAGACTACTGAGTATATGCATACAGTAGGGAGGACTACTGAGCATGTGCACACATTAGGGAGGACTATTAAGTATGTGCACACAGTAGGGAGGACTATTAAGTATGTGCACACAGTAGGGAGGACTATTAGATATGTGCACACAGTAGGGAGGACTACTGAGCATGTGCCCCCAGTAGGGAGGACCACTGAGTATGTGCACACAGTAGGGAGGACTACTGAGCATGTGCCCCCAGTAGGGAGGACCACTGAGTATGTGCACACAGTAGGGAGGACTATTAAGCATGTGCACACAGAAAGGAGGACTACTGAGTATGTGCACACAGTAAGGAGGACTACTGAGTATGTGCACACAGTAGGGAGGACTATTAAGTATGTGCAAGCAGTAGGGAGGACCACTGAGTATGTGCAAGCAGTAGGGAGGACCACTGAGTATGTGCACAAAGTAGAGAGGACCACTGAGTATGTGCACACAGTAGAGAGGACCACTGAGTATGGGCACACAGTAGAGAGGACCACTGAGTATGTACACAAAGTAGAGAGGACCATTGAGTATGTACACACAGTAGAGAGGACCACTGAGTATGTGCACACAGTAGAGAGGACCACTGAGTATGTACACACAGTAGAGAGGACCACTGAGTATGTGCACACAGTAGAGAGGACCACTGAGTATGTACACACATTACAGAGGACCCCTGAGTATGTGCACATAGTAGAGAGGACCACTGAGTATGTGCATACAGTAGAGAGGACCACTGAGTATGTACACACAGTAGAGAGGACCACTGAGTATGTGCATACAGTAGAGAGGACCACTGAGTATGTGCACACAGTAGAGAGGACCACTGAGTATGTACACACATTAGAGAGGACCCCTGAGTATGTGCACATAGTAGAGAGGACCACTGAGTATGTGCATACAGTAGAGAGGACCACTGAGTATGTGCACACAGTAGAGAGGACCACTGAGTATGTACACACAGTAGAGAGGACCACTGAGTATGTGCACACAGTAGAGAGGACCACTGAGTATGTACACACATTACAGAGGACCCCTGAGTATGTGCACATAGTAGAGAGGACCACTGAGTATGTGCATACAGTAGAGAGGACCACTGAGTATGTACACACAGTAGAGAGGACCACTGAGTATGTGCATACAGTAGAGAGGACCACTGAGTATGTACACACAGTAGAGAGGACCACTGAGTATGTGCATACAGTAGAGAGGACCACTGAGTATGTACACACAGTAGAGAGGACCACTGAGTATGTGCACATAGTAGAGAGGACCACTGAGTATGTGCATACAGTAGAGAGGACCACTGAGTATGTGCACATAGTAGAGAGGACCACTGAGTATGTGCATACAGTAGAGAGGACCACTGAGTATGTGCATACAGTAGAGAGGACCACTGAGTATGTACACACAGTAGAGAGGACCACTGAGTATGTACACACAGTAGAGAGGACCACTGAGTATGTGCACATAGTAGAGAGGACCACTGAGTATGTGCATACAGTAGAGAGGACCACTGAGTATGTACACACAGTAGAGAGGACCACTGAGTATGTGCATACAGTAGAGAGGACCACTGAGTATGTACACACAGTAGAGAGGACCACTGAGTATGTGCACATAGTAGAGAGGACCACTGAGTATGTGCATACAGTAGAGAGGACCACTGAGTATGTGCATACAGTAGAGAGGACCACTGAGTATGTACACACAGTAGAGAGGACCACTGAGTATGTACACACAGTAGAGAGGACCACAGAGTATGTGCACATAGTAGAGAGGACCACTGAGTATGTGCATACAGTAGAGAGGACCACTGAGTATGTACACACAGTAGAGAGGACCACTGAGTATGTGCATACAGTAGAGAGGACCACTGAGTATGTACACACAGTAGAGAGGACCACTGAGTATGTGCACATAGTAGAGAGGACCACTGAGTATGTGCATACAGTAGAGAGGACCACTGAGTATGTGCATACAGTAGAGAGGACCACTGAGTATGTACACACAGTAGAGAGGACCACTGAGTATGTACACACAGTAGAGAGGACCACTGAGTATGTGCATACAGTAGAGAAGACCACTGAGTATGTACACACAGTAGAGAGGACCACTGAGTATGTGCACATAGTAGAGAGGACCACTGAGTATGTGCATACAGTAGAGAGGACCACTGAGTATGTGCACATAGTAGAGAGGACCACTGAGTATGTGCATACAGTAGAGAGGACCACTGAGTATGTGCATACAGTAGAGAGGACCACTGAGTATGTACACACAGTAGAGAGGACCACTGAGTATGTACACACAGTAGAGAGGACCACTGAGTATGTGCACATAGTAGAGAGGACCACTGAGTATGTGCATACAGTAGAGAGGACCACTGAGTATGTACACACAGTAGAGAGGACCACTGAGTATGTGCACATAGTAGAGAGGACCACTGAGTATGTGCACATAGTAGAGAGGACCACTGAGTATGTGCATACAGTAGAGAGGACCACTGAGTATGTGCATACAGTAGAGAGGACCACTGAGTATGTACACACAGTAGAGAGGACCACTGAGTATGTGCATACAGTAGAGAGGACCACTGAGTATGTGCACACAGTAGAAAGGAACACTGAGTATGTACACACAGTAGAGAGGACCACTGAGTATGTACACACAGTAGAGAGGACCACTGAGTATGTACACACAGTAGAGAGGACCACTGAGTATGTGCACATAGTAGAGAGGACCACTGAGTATGTGCATACAGTAGAGAGGACCACTGAGTATGTGCATACAGTAGAGAGGACCACTGAGTATGTACACACAGTAGAGAGGACCACTGAGTATGTGCACACAGTAGAGAGGACCACTGAGTATGTACACACAGTAGAGAGGACCACTGAGTATGTGCACACAGTAGAGAGGACCACTGAGTATGTGCACACAGTAGAGAGGACCACTGAGTATGTACACACAGTAGAGTGGACCACTGAGCATGTGCACACAGTAGAGAGGACCACTGAGTATGTGCACACAGTAGAGAGGACCACTGAGTATGTGCACACAGTAGAGAGGACCACTGAGTATGTGCACACAGTAGAGAGGACCACTGAGTATGTGCACACAGTAGAGAGGACCACTGAGTATGTACACACAGTAGAGTGGACCACTGAGCATGTGCACACAGTAGAGAGGACCACTGAGTATGTGCACACAGTAGAGAGGACCACTGAGTATGTGCACACAGTAGAGAGGACCACTGAGTATGTACACACAGTAGAGAGGACCACTGAGTATGTGCACACAGTAGAGAGGACCACTGAGTATGTACACACAGTAGAGAGGACCACTGAGTATATGCACACAGTAGAGAGGACCACTGAGTATGTACACACAGTAGAGAGGACCACTGAGTATGTGCACACAGTAGAGAGGACCACTGTGTATGTACACACAGTAGAGTGGACCACTGAGTATGTGCACACAGTAGAGAGGACCACTGAGTATGTGCATACAGTAGAGTGGACCACTGAGTATGTACACACAGTAGAGAGGATCACTGAGTATGTACACACAGTAGAGTGGACCACTGAGTATGTGCACACAGTAGAGAGGACCACTGAGTATGTGCACACAGTAGAGTGGACCACTGAGTATGTACACACAGTAGAGAGGATCACTGAGTATGTGCACACAGTAGAGTGGACTACTTCCTGGATTGTCACAAATCAGAAAACATCATTCTGTTCAGCATCTCTGTCACCACTGTATGCTTTGCTTAGATATTTATCTTGTATTTAATATTAATTTTTCAGACAAAAATATTAAAATTATTCTTTGCAATTGTATCAGAAGCAAAACAGTGCCCGTGACACAGAGGGGATCACCTTACAAGCACATAATGCACTATTGTGTGAGGCAGTGCCAAATGAAAACCGAGACGGCATCCTGGAAAGCTGCTGCGGCTCTAAGAGGCCGATGAGGTTTAATTCCGGGAAAACCAAACTTACAGCACAAAAGGCGACCTAACAGCCTTCTTCACACAAGGAAATCTCATCCGCCAGCATTGTGTTAACACACAGAATAGAAATCATTCGTTGTATTTAATTATTAACAGCACAGGGTCAAATGGAATCTCTCTGAACATGGTGTGAAAAGCCGAAGAAAATATACGGCAGCGTCCATAGGAACAGAGATAAGGAAATGTGGAGGTTGTGGCCGTGCCTAAGCCCCAGAGCCTGAGAGGGCCCAAAGTGGAAGCAGATTTTGTATTGGGATACAGGAAGATGACTTATATTAACATATAGGGATGAACTGTATGAAGTACCGTAACTGTAAGAAAAGTAAGGAGATCTAAGATCATACAGAAAGAAATGTATTAATGTCATCTAAGTCTACTGCCACCAATCCTCCATTATTATTAAAAAGCTTCCAGCACTTATCAAGTGGTGCCATAGCTTGTGGTGTTTATTACCATCTGGTTATGATACAGGTACAGACAGGACATGTTTCGACACAACATGCCTTCCTGAGGAAAGCCTGTTTTGTCGAAACATGTCCTGTCTGTACCTGTATTATAACAAGATGTGAATAAACACCACAAGCTATGGCACCACTTGGCCAATGCTGGATCTTTTTACTAGATGTGATACTGGCTTTGATGCAACCACGAGTACCTCTGCCATCGCAGCCGTGGTGACACTTATCTACTATAAAAAAGAAAGCTTAACCCAATGAAAGACAGAAGGGCCTGACTGTTTTTCCAATATCAAAGAATGACTGTGTGAAGAATGGCACCACATAGTTTTTTAATGAATACAAAAAAAAACTACTCAGTGTATACAAGAGCTGTGCAGACCATTGGAAGTGACAGAATTAGTGATGCCAACGAACATTTGCCAACGAACAGGTTTAAAGAGCCGGCTCTTTTATGTGAACGATGAGAGTCGGATCCTGTCTGAGAGCCATTACACTTTCTAACCCTGCCCCTTACCTCTCTAACAATACCTCTTTACTCTCTAACTATACCCCTTACATCTCTTAACATACCCCTTACTTCTCTAACAACACCTCTTATCCTCTCTAACTATGCACCTTACCTCTCTAACAATGCCCCTTACCTCTCTAACCATGCTCAATTACCTTTCTAACCATGTTCCCTACCTCTCTAACCATGCTCAATTACCTCTCTAACCATGTTCCCTACCTCTTTAACCAGGCCCCATTACCTCTCTAACCATGCCCCATTACCTCTCTAACCATGCTCAATTACCTCTCTAACCATGTTCCCTACCTCTCTAACCATGCCCCATTACCTCTCTAACCATGCCCCTTACCTCTCTAACCATGCCCCTTACCTCTCTACTCATGCCCCATTACCTCTCTAACCAGGCCCCATTACCTCTCTAACCATGCTCCATTACCTCTTTAAGCATGCTCACTACCTCTCTACTCATGCCCCATTACCTCTCTAACCATGCCCCCTACCTATCTAACCATGCCCCATTACCTCTTTAAGCATGCTCACTACCTCACTACTCATGCCCCTTACCTCTCTATCCATGCTCCATTACCTCTCCAACCATGCCCCTTCCCTTTCTAACCATGCCTCTTACCTCTCTAACCATGCTCCATTACCTCTCCAACCATGCTCCTTACCTCTCTAATGATGCCCTTACTCCTCTTTGCTAGAACACTCAGTGATATTACAAAAATCTGAGAAGTAAATAACCCTCAATTCTGGGATAATGGCATTTGTTCTCCAACCTCTTCTTGAATGACTGGCAAAGCGCAGCTTGGATGGTTGATTTATGGGGATAAGTAATGGAAAAACACATTTGTGTAAAAACATCTGTATATGAGAACACAACTGTATGAGAATTAAAGGGTGGCTCCCACCATCCTATTTTTTATTTTTTTTGCTAGCCCGTTCCCCCCCCCCCGCTACGGCATTAGCCCATTCCCTCCTACCCCCCCCCCCCCCCCGCATACCCCGTTCCCTCATTACACTTGCAGTTACTGCAGAGCTCAGTGCTCAGTAAACAGGATTTTGTGCACTCTGGCAGGAGCTGAATACACACCCCGGCCATTAAGTATACACGCCACCCTTCCTAGTACAGCAGACACACTAGCCACATACTGTAAAATGCACCCCACCCATCTGAGGAGGTAGCTACACCACTAGTCCTAAGTCTCCGAAACGGGATGGTCGATCACCATACTATAAACAGGTATATGATCGACCTACCCCACCTATCTATTCATGCCACTATCTCCTTTTTTACTAAGAGACCACAAGTCCTCTTTAAAAGGTACATGTCCGGCTGTCGATGAAGAAGAGGAGTGAAGACCCCTCTCCTTCCCCCATTCAGGGGGTGAAAATACTGTCCAGTAATTTGGCCCTGTGATCTTCCCCTCTTCTACCCCCCCCCCCCCCCATGCCCACAGCCCCACCCCATAGCCCCATGCCCCTCACCCGATCACAGATTGTATTGTTTGGTTCTATCGATTTTTGGTGTTTTTCTCTTAAAGGATTGAGCGGTGTTAGAGTAGCATGCTGTGCGTGATTGTAATTTATCGTATGACTTGTAATGACTGAACGATCAATAAAGCTCTTTCAATAACGGTACATGTCGTAGAGACATATCAAAAGTTTTTAAAGGACGGGCCCAGGGCCGGATTTAGGCTTAGTGTGGCCCTGGGCAAAATCAAAAGTGGGGCCCCAAAAGTCGTAATAGTGCACCAACCAGATTTTCACATTTTTGGTCACTTATATCTAAACAGCAATTGAAAAGTCCCATCAAAACAAAAATGGTACCGATAAAAACTACAAATCACAGTGCAAAAAATGACCCTCATACATCCCCATATACAGAAAAATAAAAGTTATAGGGATCAGAATAGTATAATTTTAAGAATACTCATGTTTGTACAAAAACTAAAAGTAGTGAGAAAAAAATCCAACCTATATTAATTGGGTATTGTTGTAACCGTATGGACCTACAAAATAGAGATAGTGTGTCCTTTTAACCGAAAGGTGCACTGCATAGAAACAGATGCCCCCAACTTTTACAAAATGGCATTGTAATATTGAGGTTCTGAACCAGTGCGTGGTATACACAGCATGCCTGCTACCCATCACCACTACAAGCAGCCACTGCTCTTTGTGGCAGAGGGCACCACCACCATCGTGCCTGATCCTAAGGTGGTGAGGTGGTGTGATGGAGTTCCAAGGGAGTTGTAGTTTTGAAACAGCAGACAACACACTGTTTGAAAAACACATGAAGAAAAAAATATATATATTTATTTTTTTCTGTGTTTTCCAAACTGTGTCCAACTCCCAGCATACCCAGACATCCATATCCTGTCCGGGTATGCTGGGAACTGTAATTTTGCTAAATCTAAACACAATTTTGTAAACACTGATTTTATATATATATATATATATATATATATGTGTGTATATATATATATATATATTGTGGCAGTGTGGCAAGGAAAGGGTGTATTTCCCTTGCTAACTCTGGAGAATCCACCTGTGGCCTGATTAATGAGGTATCAGGAAGAGGAAATGTGTTTAAAAGGAAAAGAAACAGAACAGTTGGGGCTCTCCCTGGGAAACAGCACATCGTTGTAGGGGGAGACACTCGGACCCTGTTGAGGAAGCACACAGCTGGAATCTGTGAGTGGTCCAAGAAGTGGTGTGAACTGTGAGTAGCAGGTTGCAGGAGTCACATGTTTAACTGGCTGAGGGTAGCTCACCAGCTAGTAGTCAGGGCATGCTGATATGTGTAGTCAGTAACCAGACGGTCTAGGATTTTATTTTGTTCCTGCGTTATGTTTGTTTTCCCCCTGCAACCTGTCTAAATAAAGCTGGCAAGGTGCCAGGCTTGCATGAATAACCGTTGTCTACGGGTTTATTGAGTGGAAACGTGTCCCATGGCGGTGTCCAGGACGATCCCAGAGCTAATCCCCAAGGAGGAATCCTTACACTATATATATATATATATATATATATATTGTGATACCATATATATTTGCTAATAATAAACTTTAGGCGTAAATTGACATGTCCAAGATAGCCGGTGATGTGAAGCTGCGCTGTGGCAGCAGTACACGCGCAGTAGCCAGTAATACAGAGCACAGAGGTAAGAAATGTATATTGAAGCGCCGGTTCAGAATTGTCCGGAGACCTGAGGGGAGAAGCAGACGGAAAGTTGTCCAGGGTGCATGGAACTCCATCACAGTGGCCCTAGAATAAATGAGGAGGGTGTGTGTGTCGGGGGGGGTGCTGTTTGGCCACCGCTGTGATAAATTCGGCACTAGGTCTGGGCCATATTGGCCTAGTGACAGATACACAACTACATATCACATACAAAAAATTATAATTACATATACACACACACACACACACACACACATATATATCATGTGTATATACATGATGTACACACACAACACACTATAAATGCATGTTTATAGAGAAATAGTTCATATTACATGTTCACACACTAGATCAGGGTGCCTCCAGCTGTTGCAAAACTATAACTCCCAGCATTCCCGGACATGGAGCCTGCAGGCTATCTCACCCATCAGCCGACAGGCAGATACACTGTGTGAATCTACCAGCAGCAGCAGGAGGGGGAGGAGGAGTTGGTGGGGGGGGGGGGGCGGGGGGGGTTGTTAAAGGAGCCCGGCCCATCCCTGCCAGCACTATATGAATGGTCTCTGCATAGAGCTTTTAAGAAGCAGCGAGGCTCACTCCTAAATGGTGCTGGCTGCACTCCCACACATTCCCAAGCCACAAACACTGGGGGATAGGGCCCTGGGCAATTGCCCGGTTTGACCCGCCTTAACGCCGGCCCCTCTGGCCTTAGTGTCTGGACCCTGACAGATCATGAGAACAGGAGAAGTCCATGCTTAGTGTGATGGCCCAGTACAGGATGGTGTTTCCCTGTACCTTCCCTGCCCTGTCAGGCAGTGTCCCTCAGTGTCCCAAGGGCCCCGTGCAGTTGTTTTCCTCCATGTAAATATGTTATGCATTTTATTGTGTGTTTTGACTTTAATAAATGTACCATGTGATTGTTACCCAAGAGGTACTAGTGACCAGCTGACCCCAAAGGTGACCTATGGGCTTTCTGCTAGTCTCCCCCTTATAAACCCTGGGGGAGATAGCCTCACTCTCTTTGAGCTCTGCGCTCTCTGTGAGCTCTGCTCTTGTTCCTGAGGTCCAGTGCAGTCAAGTCGTCTTAGTGTTTGTGTCCAGAACATTGGAGGCCTTAAGTCAAGTCCTGCAGCCTCAAGTCAAGTGCAAAAAAGCTAAAGTCACAATACTGTCGGTCAAGTCAAGTCTTCTGTCTGTCCAGCGTGGCCTGCTTTAAATTCTCCTGTCTGCTCTAAATTCTCCTTTGTCACTGTTCACCTCCTAGGGCCCTGGATAGACTGTATAGACTGCATAGACTGTAATAACTGTCTATCCTCAGTAAAGCTACCGTTGTCTGTAACTTGGCTTCGGTGTCTTCATTGCCCCGGTGCCTAGCCCAGGATCCAGCGGTATACCTTCGGGTGGTTAAGGCTAAAGCATGCCCTGGTATCACAAATACAAGAGGTTAATGCCATCTGCCCCTAGGGTAACAACATCTGCCCTGCACCACACCCCACCATTACCACATTAGCGTGTTCTCTCCTGTTCTCCCTGTGTGTCTCAGGAGCGCATGGCTGTCTGCTTCTCTCCCCACTCAGTCTCGTCATCAGTCAGGGTCTGAACACTCAGACACTGATCAATAAAAACCTTTGACATGTCCCCGGGGCATGTCAAAACTTTCATATATTGAAATGTACGCTTTAATTCCAAATCACATATGTTCAGGGATCTGTAAATACCCAAAATGGGAACAATGCAAAAAGCTAAATGCATTGCACCCAGCATCCCCCTTGACAGTCTAAAGCAGTGGTCTCCAACCTGCGGACCTCCAGATGTTGCAAAACTACAACTCCCAGCATGCCCAGACAGCCAAAGACTGTCCCACTGGTCTATAGGGTCAGATTTGGTAAAACTTTGCATCTAGTGTCTGGTGATGGGCACGCCAAAGGGTACCTATGCCAAAACATTGGACATTTGTCAACCGCAGTATAGACATTCAGCCACGCATAGTTAAAGTAGGACACCTTCTATGAGTGATAATTCTTTCAGGGCTTGTTTTTTGTGGAACAAGTTGCACTTTTAAATGGCAATGACATTCATTTTACTACACTGCCTTTAACGCAAAACTAAGTTGGTTGTAAATTATCTCCAATCGTGACTGCTGCCATAAGCCTGTATCAATGTGTCTGATATAGCCTCAGCTCCTGGACCTAAGCTGCCTGTCTTAAAGGGGTACTCCAGTTTAGGAAAATGTATGCCCTATCCAACTGCTGGGACCCCCCACAGTCTCCTGCACAATGCTCACACCAGCTCTCCTTGTACACGAAGCGGGGTTTGGCACGCACCTTCCATTTATCTCTATGTGAAAGACAAAGATTGTGAAAGCCAAAGATACATGAGCGCTGTTTATCCCTGGCTCTACCATACAGATGAATGAAGGGCGCGCGCCATTACCTGCCCCGTTCATGGGGAGAGCCGGAGCGCCGTGCAGGAGATTGCCGGGGGGGGGGTCCCAGCAGTCTGACCCCCCCCCATGATCACACACTTATCCCCTATCCTTTGGATAGGGTATAAATGTTCCTAAAACTGAGTACTTCTTTAACGATTTGGCATGTATCCTACTATGTAGCTTTGCTTGCGACCTGAACCTTGACCTGCTATTGTCTGACACAAGGTGTCTCCTGGTCTGCTGGGCCAGTCACAACCCACCCCAGGATGACTCTTGGAAGTGACCTGTTACCATCTAGCAGGTAAGTCCAGCTTCCACATCCTGAAATGGTATAAAGGGTGAAAACCTAGAACAGTGTGCCTCCAGATATTGCAAAACTACAACACCCAGCATAATTTTGTAGCACATTTCTATTTCCAGTGAGATCAAAAATCCAACAACGTGTTTAATCTAAACAGGAGATTATGTAAATCCGAATTCCGT
This sequence comes from Hyla sarda, assembly GCF_029499605.1. Classification (NCBI taxonomy): domain Eukaryota; kingdom Metazoa; phylum Chordata; class Amphibia; order Anura; family Hylidae; genus Hyla; species Hyla sarda. The sequence continues at coordinate 52,168,518 of NC_079190.1, forward strand.
GAATTCACACTGGGTTCCCAGATCCCCCAGCAGCTTCTCGCATCGCTATTCTTCATCCATTTTGCCCTAAATCATTGCCTGCTCGGTTACAATTTGGAATGTAAGCGACGTCAGAGCATGTATGGGGAATACCTTATTGGCTTTCTAATGCTTTCTTCTTTGGCAATGTAGTATGCAGATCCTAGTAGAATTATGTTGTTTGTTAATAGAGGGGGGGACACTAATATTTAGGATAATGTTCTAACAGACAGATCCCAGGCACAAATCCATCAGTCGTGACTGGCAAAGCTTTAGATGGGCATGACTTTCTTTCAAATGTACACAAATTTCTGCCATGTTTTCATGTTCCAATTGCGTACTGCATACTTTGGTGCTTTTCCTTTGCTTACTGGAGTGTTGTGTGCTCCTTTTTTCTTCTCCTTGCCTCTCTCTTAGCATGCAGTCTCACAGACACAGTAATGGGGAAACTGCAGCTGCACCAACCCCCTCCCTGATTTCAAGGACTACTATTGTAAGGAGAAATTATCCCCTATTCTGCATGAGCCCCCGGCTCTCCACGGGAATGGAGCGTGTTAACCCGCGCCCGAAGGAGTGGCTGACATGTCCACCCCCCCTTGTATCTCTATGGGAGAGTCGGAGATACCCGAACGCTGTATCTCCGACTCTCTGATAGAGATACATGGAGGGGGCATGTAAGACACTGCTTCGTGCGGGGGTCGACGTGCCCCGTTCCCCGGGAGAGTCAGGGGCCCATGCAGGAGATCATGGGGGGTCCTAGCAGTTGGACCATCTTGCGATCTGAAGGGGATAGGGGATAAGTTGTTCTGCACAATAGTTCTCCTTTTGGTTTACTGTTTAAGGATAGGTTCACACAGTGTATTTTCAGGCGTATTTAATTGTAAAAAATAAATGCATCTGCAAAATCACAGAAAAATTGCATCCGTATTTTTTTTATTACGTTAATGTGCTCTTTAAAACTCTATGGGAAAGTAGTTGCCTGTGCACATAATTAAATGTTAGAAGAAAAAAGGGGAGGTAATTTTTACAACTGTGTAAATGTCATTTATTTACGTGGATGTAAAAAAATATACCCCAGTTTCTTACATATTGTTAGAGGGAAAATAGTAACTCAAGCTGGTGGGTGAAGAACAGTTTTTTCTTAGAAGACATGTTATTAAGTTTCACATATTCACATACACTAATAATGCAAGGAGGTGCAGATAGAAAGGCTTTAATTAAAAAGCAATTCTGTAATAAAGGGGGAGATTCATCAAAACCTGTGCTGAGGAAAAGTCAACCTGTTTTCCATAGCAACCAATCAGATCTCTTCTTTTATTTTATAATGTTCTAACAGACAGATCCCAGGCACAAATCCATCAGTCGTGACTGGCAAAGCTTTAGATGGGCATAACTTTCTTTCAAATGTACACAAATTTCTGCCATGTTTTCATGTTCCAATTGCGTACTGCATACTTTGGTGCTTTTCCTTTGCTTACTGGAGTGTTGTGTGCTCCTTTTTTCTTCTCCTTGCCTCTCTCTTAGCATGCAGTCTCACAGACACAGTAATGGGGAAACTGCAGCTGCACCAACCCCCTCCCTGATTTCAAGGACTACTATTGTAAGGAGAAATTATCCCCTATTCTGCATGAGCCCCCGGCTCTCCACGGGAATGGAGCGTGTTAACCCGCGCCCGAAGGAGTGGCTGACATGTCCACCCCCCCCCCCCCCCCTTGTATCTCTATGGGAGAGTCGGAGATACCCGAACGCTGTATCTCCGACTCTCTGATAGAGATACATGGAGGGGGCATGTAAGACACTGCTTCGTGCGGGGGTCGACGTGCCCCGTTCCCCGGGAGAGTCAGGGGCCCTCCATAGCAACCAATCAGATCTCTTCTTTTATTTTTGAAAGGGCCTCTGAAAAATAAAAGAAGAGATCTGATTGGTTACTATGGGCAACTGGGCAACTTTTCCTTAGCACAGGCCTTGATGAAACCCCCCCCCCATAATATATACAGACTGTCATTAATAGAGAACAATAGTCTATCAAAGGACAGATTAATATCTGATGGTAGATTGTTGGGGTGTTAAGATAGAAGTTTATTCTACCCACAGCCCTGTGACATCACTATATACAATATTCCTGTTCTGTGACATCACTGTGTACAATATTCCTGTACTGTGACATCACTATATACAATATTCCTGTACTGTGACATCACTGTGTACAATATTCCTGTACTGTGACAACACTGTATACAATATTCTAGTACTGTGACATCACTGTGTGGAATATTCATGTACTGTGACATCACTGTGTACAATATTCCTGTACTGTGACAACACTGTATACAATATTCTAGTACTGTGACATCACTGTGTGGAATATTCATGTACTGTGACATCACTGTGTGCAATATTCCTATACTGTGACATCACTGTGTACAATATTCCTGTACTGTGACATCACTGTGTGCAATATTCCTGTACGTGTGTATTATGGTTACAGTAGAATTAAATAGTGGCACTGACCTTTGCCACATCCTAGCCCGTTTTTATCATGGATTGATTAAATAAAGACATGCATTCTTTAAGAATCCCAGTGAGTGCCACTATTTCATTCTCCTGTAACTGTATACATGACTTTACTTTTAGAGCTGTGGTTTCCCGGTACAGGACCTAGTCCTGTACCATCCTTAAGTCCCCTCAGCAAGAGTCCCTTGAGTCCATAGGGCTCTCCTGGAGGGTTCCCCCCTTGCAAACCTTCTTATTGTTCTATTTAAATGCATTGTGTATATTGTGTATGCATTGTCAATGTGTATAAAGTTGGTACAAATGTATAAAAGTGTTAGTCATGTGAACCACTGTCATGTGATATACCCAGAGTTCCATGGGCACAGGAACCCCAGGCTTAGCAACAATGGGCTTTAGTCCAGCCCCCTAGTATATAAGGGAATGCAGTCTCTCAGCTCTCTTGAGACCTGAACTTAAAGAAAGCATAAACTCCTGTATACTGCAAATTCATTGCATCTAGGCCAAAGCCTAAAGAACCTGCAGCCACTTCAAAACGTGAGTTACCAAGCTACAAATCTAGTAACTACTATTCAGCTAAAGAACATATCAGTAGCACAGTGGCCTGCCTAAATATCTCAATAACTACAAGTCCAAGCAAGCCTGCAATGTATCCTGTGTCCCGGTTGCCTCTGAAGGAACTGCATAATGGTAAAGACTGTTTCCTAAACATTTCAAGTAAAAGTTCCAGTTTATTCAGAATCCTTGCTGTGGACATTCCTTTATTACAAACTGTTTTTGGGTTGGTTGACGGTGGTTACCATACCGGAATAACCACATCATGGCGTCACGAACACTAAGGGGTTAACAACATCTTGCCCCCAGGGTTTATACCACCAGACCCTGCTACATACTGCAACACCCCAGTCATCACAGAGCACCACCTTGGACACATATATATATATATATACATATATATATATATATATATATATATATGTATGTGTGTCTCACGGACATGACACAGGATTTTATGCAAGGACTAGCAGTGCCCGCAGTACCTTCTTTTTTGAGGGGCTGTATGTATCATCCCTAAACTGTGATATCAATGGGGGAGATTTATCAAAACCTGTGCAGAGGAAAAGCCGCCTAGTTGCCCATAGCAACCAATCAGATCCCTTTTTATATTTTGACAAGGCCTCTGCAAAGTGAAAGAAGTGATTTCATTGGTTGCTATGGGCAACTAGGCAACTTTTCCTCTGCACGGGTTTTGATGAATCTCCCCCAATGTGCGCATTGTTCTTGTGCTGTGACATCACTGTGTATGTTATTCCTGTACTGTGACACCACTGTATTGTGTCATTACTGTGTGCTTTATCCCTGTATTGTGATGTCACTGTGTGTATTATCTCTGTATTGTGACATCCCTGTGTGCATTCTTCATGTACTATGACGTTTCCGTGTGCATTATTCCTGTACTGTGATATCACTGTGCGCTTTATACCGTAGTATAATACTAATATACTTAGTATTAGTATTACATTACTGAGCACATTATCCCTGTACAGTGACATCACTGTGTATATTATCCCTGTACTGTGACATCACTGTGTGTATTATCCCTGTACTGTGACATCACTGTGTGTATTATCCCTGTACTGTGACATCACTGTGCATTATCCCTATACTGTGACATCACGGTGTATATTATCTCTGTACTGTGACATCACTATGTGCTTTATCCCTGTTCTGTGATATCTCTGGGTGTATTATCCCTGTACTGTGACATAATTGTATGCATTATCCCCATACTGTGATATCACTGTATTATCCATGTACTTTGACATCATTGTTTATATTATCCCTGTACTGTGACATCACTATGTAATATGCCAGTATTGTGACATCACTGTGCACATTATTCCAGTATTCTAACATCACTGTGTGCACTATCCATGTACTATGATTATTATCCATGTACTATTATTGGGCACATTATCCCTGTACTGTGAAATCACTGGGTGCACAATAGCTATACTGTGAGATCATTGTATGCATTCACCCTATGGTGTGACATCACTATGTGCATTATATACCTGTATTGTGAAATCACTGCATGCAATATACTTGTACTGTGACATGCACTGTGTGACACAATGGGGGGTATTTATCAAAGGATTTAGACAGTTTTTTCCCATCTAAAATTGTCGCACAGAAAGTCGCAGTCTAAATATGTGTGACTTTTTTGCGACTTTTGCTTTAGAGGATTTTTAGTACATGATGCATTCAAGGCTATTTTAGATGGAAAAATGCATCGGTGCTGAATTTATCAATAGCGACTTTTCGGCGAAAAGTCCCATCGCGCGAAAGTACGCTGAAATGTCAGACCATACTGAAGCAGGTATAAATACAGTCAAAACAGTAGATCCCGAAGTCCATGTGCAGAATTTATCAAGAGCCGTGCGACTTTTGATAAATTAGGCACACAATAGAACGACCTAACGCTCTGTAGGTTGGTCTATATTGATGCAGTAAATAGACAGTTTCGATAAATCCCCGCAAATGAGTGCACTCCCTAGCCAGAGGTTAGTTTGTGAGAGAATGGTTTAATAACAATGTGTGATGTCCCAGTACAGGACATGGTCCTGCACTACCCTTAGGCCCTGTCAGGTAGAGTCCTTCAGTGACCTAGGGGCTCCCCTGCAAGGTCTCCCCCTGTTGTTCCATAATGTTGTGTATATCACTTAAATGCATAGACAGTCTCCTACTGTATAGATAGAGCAGAGTTGCTGTGGGAGGTCTCAAGGACCTGTGAGATTGTCACATGTTATGTTATGTTGTCACATGATTTGTTGTCACATGTTCTCCCAGAGAGCACCAGCTTAACCTATGACCCGCAGCTTGACCAATGGGCTTTAGTCCAGCCCCCACTATATATAGGGGTGACCATTACAATTCACTCTCTTCCTTTACTGAGAACCAGCAAGTACAGACATCTCAGTGCAAATGATCAGCATCTGGAAGACCCCAAAAGCTACGGTCATTCCAGTAAGTCTCAAGTCTATGTCTGCTGTCACTTAAACTAGTCAAGTCCTGCATATAGTTCACAGTAGTTGGCTGTGAAGATAATTCCATCTGTCTTATACTCAGTAAAGCCTCCGTTTGACCATTACTGGTTGTGGACTCTCATTTCACTACTAGCAACTAGGATAGCAGAGAATCCGGGCGTGTGGTGTTCCGGAACCCCATAATACCATCTTGCCCCCGGGGTTAATACCATCTGATCCCACCACTCACACCGCTACACCCGTGGTCCACCACAATCTTGGCATCACAAACAGGATACCGGTGTGTGCCTTAACCACTCAGTCAAATCAAGTCAGGCCACCCATTAACAGTATGCGGGTGTGTTCCGAAGGAGAGTTGCCGCAAGTCCTAACCCCCAAGTCTGAACTAGTGTTGAGCGGCATAGGCCATATTCGAATTCGCGATATTTCGCATATATATGGACGAATATTTGTCATATATTCGCTAAATTCGCATATTCGTAATATTCGCGTTTTATTTTTGCACATGCGGAAATATGCATATGCAAAAGTTAGCATAAGCGAAAATTCGCATAAGCAAAAATTCGCATATGTGAAAAATCGCATATGCGAAAATTAGCATATGCGGAAATTAGCATAAGTTAAAATTAGCATAAGCAAAAATTTGCATATGCGAACATTTGCATATGCAAGTTTTCGCATTTGCGAAAATTCGTACGCCAGTCTCACACAGTAGTATTAGAGCCTTCTTTACACCACACAAGCTGGAAGCAGAAAGGGATGATCACTGCGATGTGTACTGTGCAAAAAAAAATAAAGAATATTCGTAATTGCGAATATATAGTGCTATATTCGCGAATTCGTGAATATTCGTGAATTCGCGAATATGCTATATTCGCGAATAAAATTCGCATTGCGAATATTCGCAAGCAACACTAGTCTGAACTGTCTAACTGAAAATTTCATGTCATTGCAAAAAAGTGTGCACCAGCAAAGTGTCCAGGACTGTGTCATTGAAATAAGTTTATGTGCTGGCACTGAAGAAGTAGTGCGGGAGGTGAAAATTACAGTATTGTCAATGGTGAAAAAGTCTGCAAAAGTTGGATTTACAATGTGCACGATTCGAACAGAAGTCATGTTGTCAAGGGTTAAAGATGTGCTGGAAAAGCGCGCCAAAGATTCCCACCAGAGCCAGCGTCCCGCCCCCCGGCGTGAAAACAATGTTGTGGTGTCCAGCCTGAAAAGGAACTTGAAAGGTCCGCCCCTTGTTGCCAGAGGGGCGGATGAAGAGGATGCACAGCTGAGTCGCTTACGGTCCCGGGCCCTGCTGATGACGTCCTTCCGGCTGGCAGCCATCTTGGTGGAGACCGATATAAAAGGCGAAGCGGAGCCCGAACTCTTCAGTCTACCGGAAGTACTGGCGGAGAGCAGCAAGATGGCGGAGTCACAGCAATCCACGTGCACCGGGAGTCCCAAGATGGAGCCGGAGGATCGGATGGTTGCTGCGGCGGCGAAGATGTTTCACCAGCTAACGGAGCATCTGCATCGATTGTCCCTTGGGACCGATGACGTCTGCCTGAAGGTGCCGCTATCCGAGGGCGACTGCGAGTGGGCTGCAACACCAGCGGAGTAGACACCGGAGGCTTCCAGAGGGCCATCACCCGTGAGATTGTCACCTCATCACCGCAGCTGGGATGAGATCCCGACGGAGTCTGATGTGAGTACCCCGGCGGAAGCCGATTCTACTCCCTCCTCCTCCATCCCTGAGCCAACACTCCAGGCCCCACAGCCTACAGCATGCCCTCAGTCATCACAGCCCTCAGTACGTCCACTGTTACCTCCGCTCCCTAAGTGGCTGTTCGGCGATGAGCCGAGTCTTATCATATATATGCGTGAGTATCTACTTCCCTTGCCTGGGAAGCCTCTACCCTCAGTCCCTTTGGCCCAATCCGAAAAGGCCAAAAGAGATGCCGAGGTGGCCGCCGCCATCGAGGAACTGAGGGCCCAGAAGCTGCAGAGGTATGGGCCGAAGCTGTTTCCATTCGAAGAAAGACAGCAGCAGCAGGACACAACGCAGCTAGAGGCACTGAACTTCCGCCGACTGGAGCATCCCCAAGAGGGTGAGCCACCCCTCAAGCGCTGACGCACTACAGTGATTAAATTTGACCATATCCGGGGATGCGGTACCATCGTGAACTGTCACCATGGAGGCATTCTCCAAGTCAGCAGGAGAGCTGTGCAGAGAGACTGTCTCCCCCCAGAAAAAACACTCTCTAAAGAGCGGGGAGATAATTGAATACACCCCAGTGAAAAGCTTGCGAGGGGAATGGGCAGCTGCTGTAACCAGGCCAGTAAATCCTACCCAATATCATATGTCAAATGTCTCTAATGTCATATGTTCTTGTGTTCGTGCGCAGGATGCTTTCCAGGCCAGAAAGTACTCCTGATACTAAACTAAAGCACGTATTCACTAAAAGATAACCTGAATGTCAAAATGTTATCTGTATTCATTGTCTAGCATAAACTAATAATCGTGTTCTGGGGAGATGTGTTTTAAATGCCAAGGCACCCCAGTGGCCAAGGCATTGGGCAGAGAGCCTCAGGAAACCCAATCCACCAATGTGTAAATCATAGTCATAAGTCTAGTCGTGTATACAATGTCTAGTATATAGTCTAGTCATGTACAGTATATCATTTACATAGTCAAAATGTCATGTTATGTCTAATGAACTGTTATGCAAGTCAGTAAATGCATAGTATATCCCGTACATAGTCAAGAATGTCCAGTTGTGTATAGTTAACTGTAAAATGCATAGTCCAGTTGTTATGTGCATAGTCAAAGGTCCTTTATAAGTCAAGTAAATGTATATGTACAAGTTATATAACATCATTAATTCTGTTCAACCACAAGTCAGAGCGTGTATGGACTATTATACAAAGACTCCAATGTTATTCGTTATTTCACCATCCTGAAATGGACGTTTTTGCAAAAATGCCTCAGGACTGCATCTGTCCCGGGGCCACTTTGTTCCTCAACCCTGACAGAACCTACGTCGAGGACAACTTATGTTAAGTAGGGGGGTTTGTGATGTCCCAGTACAGGACATGGTCCTGCACTACCCTTAGGCCCTCTCAGGTAGAGTCCCTCAGGGACCTGGGGGCTCCCCTGAAAGGTTCCCCCTGTTGTTCCATAATGTTGTGTATAACACTTTAATGCAGAGACAGTCTCCTTCTGTATAGATACAGCAGAGTTGCTGTGGGAGGTCTCAAGGACCTGTGAGATTGTCACATGTTATGTTAAGTTGTTACATGATTTGTTGTCACGTTTGTTGTCATGTTCTCACAGAGAGCACCAGCTTAACCTATGACCCGCAACTTGACCAATGGGCTTTAGTCCAGCCCCCCGCTATATAAAGGGGCAGCCATTACAATTCACTCTCTTCCTTTACTAAGAACCAGCAAGTACAGACATCTCAGTGCAAATGATCAGCATCTGGAAGACCCCAAAAGCTACAGTCATTCCAGTAAGTCTCAAGTCTATGTCTGCTGTCACTTAAACTAGTCAAGTCCTGCATATAGTCAAGTCCAATCTCAAGTCAAGTTAATTACAAGTATATTTATCCAGCAAGCTGTGAGGTCCTTCTGGGTCCTGACCACCTCTCTGGGAAATATGTCTTTAGCTGTGAAGATAATTCCATCTGTCTTATACTCATTAAAGCCTCCGTTTGACCATTACTTGTTGTGGACTCTCATTTCACTACTAGCAACTGGGATAGCGGAGAATCCGGGCGTGTGGTGTTCCGGAACCCTCAAACCACACTGGCGTCAAGAAACACTAGAAGTTAATACCATCTTGCCCCCGGGGTTAATATCATCTGATCCCACCACTCACACCACTACACCCGTGGTCCCGCCATACACCGGTGGTCCACCACAAATGGTACAACACAAGGGCATATAAGGTGAAAACAAGCAGTTGTAGTATCCGCTGACCCAGCAAAACCTCAGCAATAATGAATATCTATAGAAATGCTTCTTCTAATGTCTGCTCTTAGTGTTCTCAGCAGGTTAGCAGTGAAGCACAGAGCGGCTGTACTGTCCAAATGCATTACTCAATATAGATACTCTGTAAGTTGCACGCAGTAATATGATCTGATACATATTAAAGACGTTAACTTCTTCCGCTATCAACTCGCTTAATATTCAGACACAGGACTACGAGGACATATCTTTTATCTTTAATAAGTTCTCTCACATCTCAGGGTTGGCAGCAGAGAGGAGATGAGCTGTGCAGAATTACAGGATCATAACAAGAAGAGACATTTTATAAGAACAGAAGGGACGGGTTAGCGTCTCCTTTATTTATTGGGTTTCATTTGATTAAGCAATTTACTCTGAATGTGGTGAGAGGAGACCAGGAGCAGCTCCATCAAATATCAGGTGACAGGATGGTAAACGTCTAAGGTAAGAAACAATATTTCAGTGCGTATGGCATGGGTTTATCACTTTACTTCTTGGTTACATAAATGAAAATTAATAGTGTATGTTTCCCAGGAAAAGAAAAGGCACAGTAATTTGGAATATATAGTGAATACCGAATGTGTGAAAGATGTGCTGTCCTTCTGCTTAGCACATACCGCTATTCTCCTGCTCATACACATACCGTTATTCTCCTGCTCATACACATACCGCTATTCTCCTGCTCATACACATACTGGTATTCTCCTGCTCATACACATACCACTATACTCCTGCTCATACACATACTGCTATACTCCTGCTCATACACATACCGCTATTCTCCTGCTCATACATATATCGCTATTCTCCTGCTCATACACATACCACTATACTCCTGCTCATACACATACCGCTATACTCCTGCTCATACACATACCGCTATTCTCCTGCTCATACACATACCGCTATTCTCCTGCTCATAAACATACCGCTATTCTCCTGCTCATACACATACCGCTATTCTCCTGCTCATACACATACCGCTATTCTCCTGCTCATACACATACCGCTATTCTCCTGCTCATACACATACCGCTATTCTCCTGCTCATACACATACCGCTATGCTCCTTCTCATACACATACCCCTATTATCCTGCTCATACACATACCGCTATTCTCCTGCTCATACACATACCGCTATTCCCCTGCTCATACACATACCCCTATTCCCCTGCTCATACACATACCCCTATTCTCCTGCTCATTCACATACCGCTATTCTCCCGCTCATACACATACTGCTATTCTCCCGCTCATACACATACCCCTATTCTCCTGCTCATACACATACCCCTATTCTCCTGCTCATACACATACCACTATACTCCTGCTCATACACATACCGCTATACTCCTGCTCATACACATACCGCTATTCTCCTGCTCATACACATACCGCTATTCTCCTGCTCATACACATACCGCTATTCCCCTGCTCATACACATACCCCTATTCCCCTGCTCATACACATACCCCTATTCTCCTGCTCATTCACATACCGCTATTCTCCCGCTCATACACATACTGCTATTCTCCCGCTCATACACATACCCCTATTCTCCTGCTCATACACATACCCCTATTCTCCTGCTCATACACATACCGCTATTCTCCTGCTCATACACATACCGCTATTCTCCTGCTCATACACATACCCCTATTCTCCTGCTCATACACATACCCCTATTCTCCTGCTCATACACATACCCCTATTCTCCTGCTCATACACATACCCCTATTCTCCTGCTCATACACATACCGCTATTCTCCTGCTCATACACATACCGCTATTCTCCTGCTCATACACATACCGCTATTCTCCTGCTCATACACATACCCCTATTCTCCTGCTCATACACATACCGCTATACTCCTGCTCATACACATACCGCTATACTCCTGCTCCTACACATACCCCTATTCTCCTGCTCATACACATACCCCTATTCTCCTGCTCATTCACATACCGCTATTCTCCTGCTCATACACATACCGCTATTCTCCTGCTCATACACATACCCCTATTCTCCTGCTCATACACATACCGCTATACTCCTGCTCCTACACATACCCCTATTCTCCTGCTCATACACATACCGCTATTCTCCTGCTCATACACATACCCCTATTCTCCTGCTCATACACATACCGCTATTCTCCTGCTCATACACATACCCCTATTCTCCTGCTCATACACATACCCCTATTCTCCTGCTCATACACATACCGCTATTCTCCTGCTCATATACATACCGCTATTCTCCTGTTCATACACATACTGCCATTCTACTGCTCAGAAATCACATACAGCTATGTAGTGTCCTGTGGCTTCGGACTGCTTTGGGCAGCATTGCACCAGAAGTGTTGGGCCAACTGGAAGACTTTTGAGTATTTTGGTTATGTTTGCACTCTATGAAGTAATTTTTATATTTTTCTAATTATTTTATTGTTGCCACTCAGTTGTATGTTAAATGTGTTACTGTAACCTTGAGAAAGGAGCTGTGTTAGCCTCATGTGACCCTGCCTGCCAATGGGAACCCTTAAAGAAGAAGTATCATGGACCAAGTCACAAAATTTTTTTTATATCATGTGAAAGTGCATCAGCTCGCCATTCTGACAATCTGCTCCTCATGTATCTCACCCTCTCCCTTCTCCTGCAATCCCCTCTGAAAGATCGGTACTTCCTGGTCCATGGAGGTCCCTGACTTCCTGTCTCCCATAATGACTTTCAGTTCATCACAGAAGTAGCCCAGCCTAGACCAGTGCTTCCTAACCAGGATGCCTCCAGCTGTTGTGAAACTACAACTCCTAGCATGCCTGGGAGTTTTAGTTTTGCAACAGCTGAAGGCACCCTGGTTGGGATACACTGACCTAGACACTGATCACTTTCCTAACAGCAGGCTCAGTGTTTCCCTTCCCCCTGCTTCTATTCTCAGGACATCGTTTTTTCAGACTGACCTGCTGTCAGATTGTGATCAGTGCAGGGGAAAGCAGGGATCTCCCCCTCTGCTTCTTCTCGGGACATTGGGACATTGTTCTTGCTCTTATAAACACTGAGCTGGCTGTCAGATGCTTCCCTGCTGAGGAGATGAAGACGCTTGCTCAGCTCACTGGGGCTTCTATGATTGGCTGAAGCTGCACATGGGAGGTGCCCTTGCCGTGCACAGAGCTGGCTAAGCTGCAGGCAGCACACAGAACTATGGGAAGTTGGGACATCACGGCCCCCAGCATAATGCAGCTCAATGGGGGGGTCGCAAGTCATCAGAACAGGGAGCTGCTGAACTTCCTCTCTGAACAAAGAAGCTAGAAAAACAGGTTTTACATACAAGATGGGTAAAGTAAGTGATGTACAAAGTGATATAACTTTTGCTTCTGAATTTAAAACACAATACTTTTTCTACATGGGACTTCTCCTTTAAATTCTTCCCCATATAGTGTAGTGGGGGAGGAGTTGCCCCAGTTCAAAGTCTAGTTTAAGCTGAGCCATAGCATGGTTAAGGTGTGTTGTGTGTAGAAGCCTCAATGGAAGGCCCAGATCAAATGTATTCAATCCGGCCATTCTGCAAGGATCACTCAAACGGTGGAAGTTCATGCCCTGGTGGAGAAGGCTACAAGACCTTGACAGAACCCTACCTACCTGGATCAATCTACCCGTCTTACAAGTCAGTATCCCTTCATTTGGTGAAAGCACTAGTGTTGCTTGCAAATATTCGCAATGCAAATTTTATTCGCGAATATCGCATATTCGCGAATATAGCACTATATATTCGCAATGACAAATATTAGTTTTTTGTTTTTTTTTCACAGTACACATCACAGTGATCATCCCTCTCTGTTCCAGCTTGTGTGGTGTAAAGAAGGCTCTAATACTACTGTGTGACACAGGCGTGCGAATTTTCACATATGCGAAAATTATCATATGCTAATTTTCACATATGCGAAAATAAACGCGAATATGCGAATATATGACGAATATTCGTCCATATATTTGCGAAATATCGCAAATTCGAATATAGCCTATGCCGCTCAACACTAGAAAGCCCCACAAGTCCCAGCAAGGCAACAGGGCTCCCAAGGGATTACACTGCATCCTCTCAACCAACACCAGACTGTCTGTGTAATACCATCAGCACCAGCTCAGTAAAGTTATCTGTAACCTGACGTTGGTGTGTTCATTTACTCCCTGTGTCTGGCCCAGGAGAAGCTGTCTCCAACCTCGGACTGTGTATGGAATAATGGGGCCCTGGCGTCACGAAGTGATAAGGTATTTTCTCCTAACACCCCGTGGCTACCACACATACACATACTGTCATTCTCCTGCTCAGACACATACTGCCATTCTCCTGCTCAGACACATATCGCCATTCTACTGCTCAGACACACATACAGCTATTCTGCTGCTCATACACATACTGTCATTTTCCTGCTCAAACACATGCCGCCATTCTCCTACTTAGACAATACCGCTATTCTGCTCAGATACTTACTGCTATTCTCCTGCTCAGATATATACCACCATTCTCCTGCTCATGCACACCCTGCCATTCTTCGCTCAGACACATATCACCATTCTCCTTCTCAAACACATACCACGAATCTATTGCTCATACACATACAGCCATTCTCCTGTCCTGACACATACCGCTATTCTCCTGCTCAGACACATACTGCCATCCTCCTGCTCAGACACATACTGCCATCCTCCTGCTCAGACACATACTGCCATCCTCCTGCTCAGACACATACAGCAATTCTCCTGTCCTGACACATACCGCCATCCTCCTGCTCAGACACATACTGTCATCCTCCTGCTCAGACACATACTGCCATCCTCCTGCTCAGACACATACAGCAATTCTCCTGTCCTGACACATACCGCCATCCTCCTGCTCAGACACATACTGTCATCCTCCTGCTCAGACACATACTGCCATCCTCCTGCTCAGACACATACTGCCATCCTCCTGCTCAGACACATACTGCCATCCTCCTGCTCAGACACATACAGCAATTCTCCTGTCCTGACACATACCGCCATCCTCCTGCTCAGACACATACTGTCATCCTCCTGCTCAGACACATACTGCCATTCTCCTGCTCAGACACATACCGCCATCCTCCTGCTCGGACACATACCGCCATCCTCCTGCTCAGACACATACCGCCATCCTCCTGCTCAGACACATACCGCCATCCTCCTGCTCAGACACATACCGCCATCCTCCTGCTCAGACACATACCGCCATCCTCCTGCTCAGACACATACCGCCATCCTCCTGCTCAGACACATACCGCCATTCTCCTGCTCAGACAGCAACTGCTATAGGCCCACACTGTAAACTTATGTGCATCTAATTAAGACACTAAAATGGTGACATGTTCGATCTGAGGCTGTAATAGAGAGCCTCTTTCCTAGAAGAAATTATTTTAGGGTAGAACACAGTGCCTTGTGGAGCACGATATATCGGCATATATACTGCCTATGTCTCCAAGCCTGCAGGGATTCTATGTCTCACTGAACATGCACATAACTCTGATGTGTGTATGTGGCCTTACAGGTAACAAATGGCGAGGGAAACAATGCTTCTTACCCTAATATACAAGCAAGGGAAACAGAAAATCATCGGATTTCTAATCTTTTATACACTACAATGGAGAACAACTGTGCACGTGGCCAATGAAATCCTATGGCAGCAAGTAAGTAAACAAAATGATAAAACATCCAGGCTGTGGCCTGGAGAAAAAAAATATATATTTTCTCCCTTTGGTCCACAGAGTCGGAACTGCTCCAAAATATACCTGTGGATTTGCAGCCACTCACAATGTTGTCGTTTTGTGATTGATTTAACCACTTTCTGTGTGTGGGGGCAAGATTCACATTAAATCTGCAAAATCCTCATGTAGGCGGAGATTTATCAAAACCTGTGCAGAGGAAAAGTTGACCAGTTGCCCATAGCAACCAGTCAGATCGTTTCTTTAATTTTTCAGAGGCCCTTTTGAAAATGAAAGACGCGATCTGATTGGTTACTATGGGCAACTGGTTAACTTTTTCTCTGCACAGGTTTTAATAAATCACCCCCACAATGCCTACAGTTTTTGAAGCATATTTGTGATCTGAATGAAAATGTTCAAAGGCATGCGGAATCACCCAAATGTGAACCTGTGAGTAAACCTGTGAAATAAAAAATATAAAAAGTATTTTAAATAGTTTCGGAAATTTTACAATGATTAAACGAATCAGTGTAAAAAGTTAATAAATAACTAATATACTGTCATGAACAGGGGTGGGCAGGGAGAAGTGAGTCCTAAAGCTGTCCCTATAAACCATTCTCCCTGCCTACTTGCCCATCCACTCTAAATGATGGATCGACAACTCTGAGCCGGTCCCTTCTTCGTGCTAAAGTGCATTGGCATCGGAGTCAACAAAACAAACAGAACTGTATAAAGTCGGGAAACAAGTCAGGAACATAACGGAACCAACAAACAGATATATAAATACAAACAAGGCAGGATATAGCATACTACCATACAGTTCAGAAACCGGAATCAAGATAAATGGCAGACATGAATATATGAACAAGACTGGATATGGGAATAAGTTTACAGCAGACAAAACCAGGAGATGCAGGGGATGAACAGGTTAACTGAATGTCAGAACAATAAATGGGTCAGGAAATCAAGAGCACTGTTTACACTGGAGTCAGAACAAGCAACACACTAGACACCCCACTTAAAGCATGGAGGGGCAACAATAATAAAACAGGCCCAAAGCCAGCAGGCACTCTCCACCAAGTGATCAGGATACTGGCCTAGTAACATAGTTGTCACGATTCGGCTTACGGGTTGTGGATCCGCTGTGTCAGCGAGGGATTGGCGTGGACCGTGCTAGTGGACCGGTTCTAAGAGGCTACTGGTTTTCACCAGAGCCCGCCGCAAAGCGGGATGGTCTTGCTGCGGCAGTAGCAACCAGGTCGTATCCACTAGCAACGGCTCAACCTCGCTGACTGCTGAGAAGGCGTGGGACAGAAGGACTAGGCAGAGGCAAGGTCAGACGTAGCAGAAGGTCGGGGGCAGGCGGCAAGGTTCGTAGTCAGGATGGATAGCAGAAGTTCAGGTACACAGGCTTTGGACACACTAAACGCTTTCACTGGCACAAGGCAACAAGATCCGGCAGGGGAGTGCAGGGGCAGTGATCAGATATAGTCTGGGAG
This sequence comes from Hyla sarda, assembly GCF_029499605.1. Taxonomy (NCBI): domain Eukaryota; kingdom Metazoa; phylum Chordata; class Amphibia; order Anura; family Hylidae; genus Hyla; species Hyla sarda. The sequence goes on from NC_079190.1 coordinate 52,185,306, forward strand.
CAGGTGGGAGCCAATTAAGCTAATTGGGCCAGGCACCAATCATTGGTGCACTGGCCCTTTAAGTCTCAGAGAGCTGGCGCGCGCGCGCCCTAGAGAGCGGAGCCGTGCGCGCCAGCACATGACAGCAGGGGACCGGGACGGGTAAGTGACCTGGGATGCGATTCGCGAGCGGGCGCGTCCCGCTGTGCGAATCGCATCCCCGACGGCCATGACAGTGCAGCACTCCCGGTCAGCGGGACTGACCGGGGCGCTGCGGGGAGAGAGACGCCGTGAGCGCTCCGGGGAGGAGCGGGGACCCGGAGCGCTAGGCGTAACAGTACCCCCCCCCTTAGGTCTCCCCTTTTCTTTGACCGGTAACTGCCTCCCCTGGGATGAGGACACCGGGAAAGAATGGAGGGTTTCCTCAACGGCAGGCAGTACAGCAGGAGTGGGAATGGGGAGGGAGGGCAGAGGGCGAAGCCTGGCACGGGGCAGTGTGACACCAGGACGGGGGCCATGAGGAGGCACTGAGGTTTGCCTGACGGGACTGGGAGGGGGGGAGAGGCACTTCCTATGGCAGGCAGAGTCCCAGTTCTTGATCTCCCCGGTGGTCCAATCAAGGGTGGGGGAATGAAGCCGGAGCCATGGCAGACCGAGGAGGACCTCAGAGGTACAGTTGGGTAGGACGAAGAGCTCAATCACTTCGCGATGGGGTCCGATACACATCAGGAGGGGTTCTGTGCGGTAACGCACAGTGCAATCCAGTCTGACTCCATTGACCGCGGAAATGTAGAGCGGCTTGACGAGACGGGTCACCGGGATGCGGAATTTATTCACAAAAGACTCCAAAATAAAATTCCCGGAGGCACCAGAGTCCAAGCAGGCCACGGCTGAGAGGGAGGAGTTGGCTGAAGGAGAAATCCGCACGGGCACTGTGAGACGTGAAGAAGCAGACTTAGAACCAAGAGACGCCACACCCACGTGAGCTGGGTGCGTGCGTGCGTTTCCCAGACGTGGAGGACGGATAGGGCAATCCACCAAGAAATGCTCGGTACTGGCACAGTAAAGACAGAGATTTTCTTCCCTACGGCGATTCCTCTCTTCCTGGGTCAGGCGAGACCGATCCACTTGCATGGCCTCCTCGGCGGGAGGCCCAGGCGTAGATTGCAACGGATGCTGTGGGAGAGGTGCCCAGAGATCTAAGTCTTTTTCCTGGCGGAGCTCTTGGTGTCGCTCAGAAAAACGCATGTCAATGCGGGTAGCCAAATGGATGAGTTCTTGCAGGTTGGCAGGAACCTCTCGTGCGGCCAGCACATCCTTGATGCGACTGGATAGGCCTTTTTTAAAGGTCGCGCAGAGAGCCTCGTTATTCCATGATAACTCGGAAGCAAGAGTACGAAATTGGATGGCGTACTCGCCCACTGAAGAATTACCCTGGACCAGGTTCAACAGGGCAGTCTCGGCAGAAGAAGCTCGGGCTGGCTCCTCGAAGACACTCCGGACTTCAGCGAAGAAGGCCTGGACTGTGGCTGTGGCAGGATCATTGCGGTCCCAGAGCGGTGTGGCCCAAGACAAGGCCTTTCCTGAAAGAAGGCTTACTACGAACGCCACCTTAGACCGTTCTGTAGGAAACAAGTCCGACAACATCTCCATATGCAGGGAACACTGAGACAAAAATCCACGGCAGAGTTTAGAGTCCCCATCAAATTTGTCCGGCAGGGACAAGCGAAGGCTAGGAGCGGCCACTCGCTGCGGAGGAGGTGCAGGAGCTGGCGGAGGAGATGGTTGCTGCTGTAGCAGAGGCAGAAGTTGCTGTAACATGGCGGTCAACTGCGACAGCTGCTGTCCTTGTTGGGCAATCTGCTGCGATTGCTGAGCGACCACCGTGGGAAGGTCAGCGAGACTTGGCAGCGGCACCTCAGCGGGATCCATGGCCGGATCTACTGTCACGATTCGGCTTACGGGTTGTGGATCCGCTGTGTCAGCGAGGGATTGGCGTGGACCGTGCTAGTGGACCGGTTCTAAGAGGCTACTGGTTTTCACCAGAGCCCGCCGCAAAGCGGGATGGTCTTGCTGCGGCAGTAGCAACCAGGTCGTATCCACTAGCAACGGCTCAACCTCGCTGACTGCTGAGAAGGCATGGGACAGAAGGACTAGGCAGAGGCAAGGTCAGACGTAGCAGAAGGTCGGGGGCAGGCGGCAAGGTTCGTAGTCAGGATGGATAGCAGAAGTTCAGGTACACAGGCTTTGGACACACTAAACGCTTTCACTGGCACAAGGCAACAAGATCCGGCAGGGGAGTGCAGGGGAAGTGATGTGATATAGCCAGGGAGCAGGTGGAAGCCAATTAAGCTAATTGGGCCAGGCACCAATCATTGGTGCACTGGCCCTTTAAGTCTCAGAGAGCTGGCGCGCGCGCGCCCTAGAGAGCGGAGCCGCGCGCGCCAGCACATGACAGCAGGGGACCGGGACGGGTAAGTGACCTGGGATGCGATTCGCGAGCGGGCGCGTCCCGCTGTGCGAATCGCATCCCCGACGGCCATGACAGTGCAGCGCTCCCGGTCAGCGGGACTGACCGGGGCGCTGCGGGGAGAGAGACGCCGTGAGCGCTCCGGGGAGGAGCGGGGACCCGGAGCGCTAGGCGTAACAATAGTTCATAAGGTTGAAAAAAGACCAGAGTCCATCAAGGTCAACCCATTGCCCTATTGAGTCCCTACTGAGTTGATCCAGAGGAAGGCAAAAAAAAAAACTCATATGACATCAGAATAAATGCCTGGATCAACGTTCTGTCCCTATAGATTTAGAATCCATAACCTGTAATGTTATCATTCTCCAAAAATTTATCTAGACCCCTTTTAAATTAGTTTACAGAGTTAACCATGACCGCCTCCTCTGGCAGAGAATTCCACAGTCTCACTGCTCTTACAGTAAAGAACCCCTGTCTGTGCTGGTGTAGAAACCTTCTTTCCTCTAGAAGTAGAGGATGCCCCCTTGTTATTGATACAGTGCTGGGTATAAATAGATCATGGGAGAGATCTCTGTACTGTCCCCTGATATATTTATACATAATTATGAGGTCGCCCCTAAGCCTTCTTTTTTCTAAACTAAATAACCCTAATTCTGATAATCTTTCTGGGTGCTGTAGTCCTCCCATTCCCCGTATTACCCTGGTTGCCCGTCTTTGAACCCTCTCCAGCTCCACTACATCTTTCTTGTACCCTGGTGCCCAGTACTGTACACAGTATTCTATGTGTGATCTGACTAGTGATTTGTACAGCGGTAGAATTATTTCCTTGTCGTGGGCATCTATACCCCTATTGATGCACCCCATGATTTTATTAGCCTTGGCAGCAGCTGCCCGACACTGGTCACTACAGCTAAATTTACTATTAACTAAGACTCTTAAGTCCTTTTCCACGTCAGTCGTCCCAAGTGTTCTCCCATTTAATACATAATCCCAGCCCGGATTTTTCTTCCCCGTGTGCACTACCTTACATTTATCAGTGTTGAACCTCATCTGCCACTTCCCAGCCCAAACCTCCAACCTATCCAGATCCATTTGTAACAGTGCCCTGCCCTCTCTAGTGTTTACCACTTTACAGAGTTTAGTATAGTTGGGGTTTTTGGGTTAGTTTTATGCTCTTTGGCAATGAGTCATTCTGTCTCTATTTTTGCAGATTTTATCTGTTTTTTTTTACATATTTTACATTTTTCTCTGTAGCTTTTTAATGCTTCTTCACTGCCATCCTGTTTTAATAGTTTGAATGCTTTATTTTTGTCATTTATTGCCCCCTTGACATTTTTATTCATCCATATTGTTTTTTATTTTTTTTTATTTCTGACCCTTTTATTCCTATAAGGTATATACATCTTACAGTGAGAATTTAAGATATTTTTAAAAGTCTCCCATTTAGTGTCAGTATTCTTGTTTTTCAAGACATTATCCCAATTTATATTTTTAAGGGCTTCTCAGAGTTAGTCAAACTTTTCCTTCCTAAAGTTCATTGGGGGGTATGTATGAAGGATTTTATCCTGTTTTTTTTACTGTGATTTGTCTCAAATTTCCTTTTATGTAACTTTTTTTGACAAACAATTGCGCCAAATGGTTTAGAACAAAATCACTGATTTCACTTTGTTAGTCGTGATTTCAGTTACAATCATTCTTTGGTCTGGAATTCATTAATTGCGACTTTTCAATTTGGCGCAATTTTAGGCGCAAATACCTTCATTTAGGCGCAAATCTACACCATGAATAAAGTGACAGAGAAAATAGCTACAACAATAGAATGTCCCAAAGTCAGATTTACTGCCTGGAATTCTGGGGTCTGCGCCTTTTGTAGGGCTACATTTGTGCCAAAATTACAAACTTGCGTACGACAACTGATAATTTTGGTGCAAATATGCTCCATTTGACGCAAAAAAACATACATAAAATCACACATTGCTACACCATTATTGAGACATGTCCCCCATTGTGTTCATTTGTGGCCCCTCGAGAGATTCCCTTATTGAAGAACAAGTTATAATGTAATATATTATGATCACTATTTCCTACTTGTCCTTCTACCTGCACATTAATTACTCTGTCAGGTCTGTTGGTTAATATTAAGTCTAGTAGGGCGCCCCCTCTGGTCGGGCCCTGCACCATTTGGGACAGATAATTATCTTTAGCTATAGTCAGAAACCTGTTTCCTTTATGCGATTCACAGGTCTCAGTCTTCCAATTTATATCAGGATAGTTAAAGTCCCCCCATTATTATCACCTCATTCTGATTTGCTGCCTTGTTTATTTGCCTCAGTAATTGATCTTCTGCCTCTTCCATTATATTTGGTGGCTTATAGCAAATCCATATCAATTTATTTTTATTTTTATCTCCCTATATTTCTACCCATAATGACTCCACATTATCATTTCCCTCCTGTATATCCTCCCGTAGTGCGGCCTTCAGACAAAAGACAAATTCCTTCCCCTTTCTGTTTTGTCCGATCCTTCCTGAATAGACTATGGGGGAGATTTCATTGCTTTTAGAGCATTTTTGTCACGATGCCGGCTGGCAGGTAGTGGATCCTCTGTGCCAGAGAGGGATTGGCGTGGACCGTGCTAGTGGATCGGTTCTAAGTCACTACTGGTTTTCACCAGAGCCCGCCGCAAAGCGGGATGGTCTTGCTGCGGCGGTAGTGACCAGGTCGTATCCACTAGCAACGGCTCAACCTCTCTGACTGCTGAAGATAGGCGCGGTACAAGGGAGTAGACAGAAGCAAGGTCGGACGTAGCAGAAGGTCGGGGCAGGCAGCAAGGATCGTAGTCGGGGGCAACGGCAGGAGGTCTGGAACACAGGCTAGGAACACACAAGGAAACGCTTTCACTGGCACAATGGCAACAAGATCCGGCGAGGGAGTGAAGGGGAAGTGAGGTATAAATAGGGAGTGCACAGGTGAACACACTAATTGGAACCACTGCGCCAATCAGCGGCGCAGTGGCCCTTTAAATCGCAGAGACCCGGCGCGCGCGCGCCCTAGGGAGCGGGGCCGCGCGCGCCGGGACAGGACAGACGGAGAGCGAGTCAGGTACGGGAGCCGGGATGCGCATCGCGAGCGGGCGCTACCCGCATCGCGAATCGCATCCCGGCTGGAGATGGTATCGCAGCGCACCGGGTCAGTGGAGCTGCCCGGAGCGCTGCGGTAGCGAGAGAGAAGCGAGCGCTCCGGGGAGGAGCGGGGACCCGGAGCGCTCGGCGTAACAATTTTTTTTTGTCTTTGTTTAGGCGCAGTTCAGGCACAAGCAGCATACTTTGAGACTTTTATGCGCCTTTTGATATAGACAGTTTCACTCTTTTTGCCTACCCGTAGAACTTTTTCTTTTTGACCATGCAGTAACTTTTTTATGCGCAAAGCTACACCACCTACCAGTAGGCGTGAGAATAATTTCTACCTTCCACAATTCAACCTTTAACCCCTTGTGGACGACAGCGTCCAACTCCCCTTCTATGACACGTGCTCAGGAGCTGAGCGCAGGTCATAGCTGGGCAGCCACCAGGACCCATCTCTAATGCCAGACATCATCGATCATGGTGATGCCCAGCTTTAACCCCTTAGACACAGCAATCAAATTTGATTGAAGCGTCAAAAATGCAAGTAAAAATGTCCAGGCAGCTCTGTGAAAGTATGTAAAAACACCTAACCTGCCAAATTCAGTACCCGGGAAAGTGTCTAGAAAAAGTGTATGTGGTAGAGCTTTTCCCACCCACAGCAGAGCTGCGCAAAATTAATCATCCCGCTGCACCTTCTTGATAAATAAGATGCACGCTAGTCAAACCCACCACTCAAATAAACATGGGAAAATAGCTCTACTGTAGACATTGTTAGATAAATCTGGGCCTATAACCCTGTATGTTGAACGCCCAGTCACAGCTATCGTCGAAACAAGTCTCTGTTATACCCACTATCTCATAATTTTCTTCAGACATCAACCACTCCAGTTCCTCTGTTTTATTGGACAGACTTCTGGCATTAGTCAACATGCAATTCAATGGTGTATGTTTTTTCTTCCTTTGAAGCCTATCCCTATTAACTATTCTAACCCCTCCCTCCGCTCCACCCCCAGGTACATTAATAAGTCCCCCCTCTCTATCTACACTATCCTCCCCCTCTATGTTATAGGTTCCCTACCCCAGTCCCTAGTTTAAACCCTTCTAGCCATCTTCTCCCCAAGTACAGGTGCACCCTCCCCATTAAGGTGCAGCCCGTCCCTACAATAGCCGGTATCCGACAGCGAAGTCAGCCCAGTTCTCCATGAACCCAAACCCCTCCTTCCTACACCAGCTTCTGAGCCACTTGTTTACCTCCCTGATCTCCTGCTACCTCTCTGGTGTGGCTCGTGGTACAGGTAATATTTCTGAAAATTTTACCTTGGAGGTCCTTGCCTTAAGCTTGCAGCCTAAGTCCCTGAAATAATTTTTAAGGACACTCCACCTACCTCTTACTTTGTCTTTGGTGCCAATATGTACCATGACTGCTGGGTCCTCTCCAGCCCCGCCCAGCAACCTGTCAACCCGATCCGCAATGTGCCGAACTCGAGCGCCAGGAAGACAACAAACTGTACGGCGATCCCGGTCTTTTTTTAGTTATTACCCTCCTAAATGTATCCAGTCCTCTTTTTAACTCTTTTTTTGAGTTCCCCATGACCACATCCTCTGGCAGAGAGTTACGTAGTTTCACTGCTCTTAAAGAAAAGAACCCCCGTCTGTGCTGGTGAAGAAAACGTCCCTTTGTTATAGATACAGTGCTAGGTATACATAGATAATGTCAGAAGGGATTTAACTTAAGAGGGTGCAGAGGTAGTAGCTGCCCCTGGGCCCTGGTCCCCTCTGCCACATAAGAAGACTCCAGTATTATAAATGGCGCAAGGGAGACAGGGGCCCTGTTACAGATTTTGCACTGGTGCTCAGGATCAACAGGTTATGCTTCTGAATGGAAAATATCTATGTTGACCTTTTTTTATCATAATTTTAAATGTATATAGTAATTTTACACAGCAACCCCTACCCCATCCATACCTAAGGTATGACCTATGAAACACTATGGGGGGAATTTAATAAGACCAGCATCTCATACACAGGGCTGAGCTTGCTTTATAGAGGCATGTACCAGCTGCTATCACCAGTGGGACTCACTGCTAATGTTGGACATAAGCAATTATGCTGATATTTGTCACTTAACTCTTTATATGCTGCAATCAATGCCGATTTTGGCATCTAAAAGTATAAAAACAGGTGTCGGTGGGTTCAGGGGTCGGATCAGGACCTCCGCTGCACAGTGCGACGGTCTGGATCGCTAAAGATGGTGGGCAAAGGTCTCCTGGTTGCATCGGTGCTGCTGATCATTGCTCTTTTTGTACAGTCTGCCTCAGAAAGACAGTACAAATAGAGCACCGATATCACTAATTAATGCTATGCATTAATGTTATGCATAGCATTTAACAGTAAGAGCAATGGAAAGCATGCTTATAATAGTTTTTAAAAATATAAATGATCCCCTTCCCTTTTCTAATTTCTGAACTACAAAAATAGATGAGATCGGATCCAGCTCGATGCAGGTAAAATCAGATTTAATCCATAGGACAAGGAAGGAACAAGTAACGCGTTTCAATCGCTATAGGCGCTCTTAGTCATACAACAAATGCATGTTACAGGTCGGCTTAAATAGGCAGTGAGGTAATTGCGGCCGGTCACAGGTCATGTGACCGGCAGGAATTAACCCCTTACAAGTAAACAGGGGCAGTATAATAGCATAAGATGTAAACTTCAAGTATCAGGAAGGTGAATAAATACAAATACAATACTGGCTACACAAAGGAATAATGTCTGAGAATAATAGATGACCCATGTAGGGAAACAACAGAAAAAAAATGAAAAAACAGACATAAGTAAATAAGTTAAATGGTAAAAGAGGTATATGTTGTTATGCGCATTGTGCCAAGGTACACCATGGCAGCTTCACTTCTTTACAATGCATTGCAATTGAATGTGTTAATCCATCCAAGAGAGGAGGTGACTTGAAACAAAAGCTTCTCAATTGAAAAGTCTTTTGGATTCTTAAATTGTCTACACGAGTTCCTCTTGGCATGAATAAACGTCAGGATGTCATTCTCCATTATTAAATATAATTATATTTATGTCATCCTTTATTTACTCATTCCTTGACATCTTCATATGTTCTCCAGGTGTCCATTAACATGTATAAATGTATTCGTGCATTTGTGTTTATTTTTACACAGGACTTACCTGGTGATACATCTCTTAGATGTCAACTCGCATGTGATTCTTTTCCAGCCTATGCGCATAACAACATATACCTCTTTTACCATTTAACTTATTTACTTATGTCTGTTTTTTAATTTTTTTTCTCTTGTTTCCCTACATGGGTCATCTATTATTCTCAGACATTATTCCTTTGTGTAGCCAGTATTGTATTTGTATTTATTCACCTTCCTGATACTTGAAGTTTACATCTTATGCTATTATACTGCCCCTGTTTACTTGTAAGGGGTTAATTCCTGCCGATCACATGACCTATGACCGGCCGCAATTACCTCACAGCCTATTTAAGCCGACCTGTAACATGCATTTGTTGTATGACTAAGAGCGCCTATAGCGCTTGAAACGCGTTACTTGTTCCTTCCTTGTCCTATGGATTAAATCTGATTTTACCTGCATCGAGTTGGATCCGATCTCCTTCATTTTCCTGCTATTGGCTGGTGCCGTCCAGCACCTGGATCCGCACTCTACTGTCTGGGGCGGGGCGAGCTGGCTTTCACCTTGTTTGCCTCCCCATCAAAAATAAATGTATTTGGTGTTGCTGTGTTTAGAAATTGCTGATTTTTTGTCACTTAATATTATCAGAAAAAAATGTTAGAATAAAAAAGTCTTATCAAACCAAAAACGAAAATGATGACAACTACAGATCACGGTGCAAAAAAATAGTACTCAAATAGTCGCAAATACGGAAGCATAAAAAAGTTATAAGGGGCAGAATACAACAATTTTAAGCACACTTGTTTTCTTTTAAAAGAGTATTCCAGGATTTTTTTTATGTGACTATGCTACAGGGGCTGTAAAGTTAGTGTAGTTCATAATATAGTGTCTGTACCTGTGTGTGACGGTTTTCTCCCAATTCTTCTGTGATTTTCACCCCAATATTTATTTTTACCAGCATACAAAATGACTGTTGTCTCAGATTTTTCCCAGGTTGTAATGCGGCCGAGACCTGACTCACTAGTCAGCTGATGACAGGGAGCCTGTCTGCTTCAATGGGTTGATTATCATCATATGTAACAATATAATATTTATTTATATAGTACCAGCAGATTCATGAAAAATTAAGCAAAAAAGCCAAAGGAGTGATTTATACAAATAAAATAGACTAATTTTATTTATTTCTACTAAAATTAGATACACACATAGAAAAGGGGACACTACATCACAAAAATCGGCAATGCCGGATACCCTGCAGTCAGGATGGCAGTCGTGGTGTATTGCACATAATAGAGTAACCAGGCAGCTTATGTAAAAACAGACACCAGTCTACATAGTAAAAACATGATACATATAAAGTATATGAAGTGCAAAATACAGACTAAATAAGGTGCTGTTTAAAAGTATATATAATGCCAAAAATAAAGTGCATGATGACACAAAAACTGTCACGTAATACCCACAGTAGGATTCAGAAATCACAAAAATGCTGCAGGGACCGGGATGCCGCCACTCAGAGCCCCTGCCATCCTGACTGCAGGGTATCCGGCGTTGCCGCTTTTTGTGATGTAGTGTCCCCTTTTCTATGTGTGTATCTAATTTTAGTGCATAGCAATAAAATTTGTCTATTTTATTTGTATAAATGACTCCTTTGGCTTTTTTGCTTGATTTTTCATGTTCAGTTGTGGAGTCATATTAAGGGTTAAGTCACTAATTAGGGAGGGTGCTACAGTGGTTTTTATCCCTTGTACCACACACCTACTTTCTCCCTTTCTGTGGTCTGTCTTCTTATATGTTTACCAACAAATTCAGCAGCACTTTACAACTTTGAGGGTACAAATAAAGACAAGTATCAGACATTACAATTTTACATACTAAATATTCGAACATCAGCTAATGGAGCAGAGACTACTGAGGAGGAGTTGGTGATCTATAGTGTCAAACTACACAGAGGAAAATCAATGGAAAAATATTGTCATTGACTTTAGCATCAGGAGATCATGAGTGACTTTTGTTAGAGATGTTTCTGTGGAGTCAGGGGAGCAGAAACCAGACTGTAAAGGTGGATTAAGTGGAAAATGTAGGTAGGAATAATACCAGTAAAAGTGCATACCCAACATACATGTACAGTGACCCCCCGACCTACGATGGCCCCGACATACAATCATTTCAACATACGATGGCCTCTCATAGGCCATCGCATGTTGAAGGCAGCATCAACATACGATGCTTTTGTATGTCGGGGCCATCGCATAAACGGCTATCCGGCAGCGCAGACTGTTTCAGCTGCCACCGGATAGTCGTTTACTGTGCCCCGTGTGGTCCGCTGACGATCACTTACCTGTCCTCGGGGGTCCGGTGCGTCCTCTTCGGGATCCCCGGCATAGTCAGCGCTCTCCATCGTCGGCATCACGTTGCTGCGCACACCGTCCCGTCATCCAATAGGAGCGGCGTGCGTAGCGACGTGATGGCGGCGACGGAGAGCGAGGATGCCGGGGAAGCAGAGGCCTTGCCGGAGCGTCAGGGACACCCCAGGGACACGGCGACAGCGAAGGAGGGCGACATCCAGGGCAGCGGTGACGAGCGGTGACGAGCGGTGATGGTCTAGAGCGGCGGGGACACGTGAGTACAACATCCAATACCAGTGGTCTTCAACCTGCGGACCTCCAGATGTTGCAAAACTACAACTCCCAGCATGCCCGGACAGCCGTTGGCATCTGGAGGTCCGCAGATTGTAGACCACTGTCCTATACATTGCACGGATCCTTCAACATACAATGGTTTCAACAAACGATGGTCCATTTGGAACGGATTACCATCGTATGTTGAGGGACCACTGTATGTGATAATGAAGGAAGAGCTAAAGTGATTATAGCCCTATACGGCCCCCTGTTGTACCCCAGTATTACTAGTGATCCTATTAGAGTATGTTCTGATAATAACCCTCCTCTGTTTTCTATCACTGAGCCAGTGACTTACCCACTTATACACATTTTCCACAGCCCAAGCATTCTCATTTTTATAGATAACTTATAGCAGCAGAGTATCAAATGTGATTCAAACCAATCCAGTCTTGAGCTCAGCTCCTCATAAGGTTGTTTGACAGGACCGATCCCTCATAAACCCATGCTGAAATGGAGCTACACAATCATTTTCATTTGAATACTCCAGTACAATTTTTCTTAAACAACCTTCAAATTTGCCACAACAAGGTTAGATATACAGACCTCTCTACACTACAGTATAATGCTAAAAGTATAGTATTGACTTTTACCTGTGCCAGGATGAGCTGGCTGTATAATATCAGGTAAGAGCGGCTCCATGTTACTTTTATAGAACACTGTGTACTGTACAGAACCCTGAAGAAGCTCCTCTGTGTACTGTACAGGACCCTGAAGAAGCTCCTCTGTGTACTGTACAGGACCCTGAAGAAGCTCCTCTGTGTACTGTACAGGACCCTGAAGAAGCTCCTCTGTGTACTGTACAGGACCCTGAAGAAGCTCCTCTGTGTACTGTACAGAACCCTGAAGAAGCTCCTCTGTGTACTGTACAGGACCCTGAAGAAGCTCCTCTGTGTACTGTACAGGACCCTGAAGAAGCTCATCTGTGTACTGTACAGGACCCTGAAGAAGCTCCTCTGTGTACTGTACAGGACCCTGAAGAAGCTCCTCTGTGTACTGTACAGGACCCTGAAGAAGCTCCTCTGTGTACTGTACAGGACCCTGAAGAAGCTCCTCTGTGTACTGTACAGGACCCTGAAGAAGCTCATCTGTGTACTGTACAGGACCCTGAAGAAGCTCCTCTGTGTACTGTACAGGACCCTGAAGAAGCTCCTCTGTGTACTGTACAGGACCCTGAAGAAGCTCCTCTGTGTACTGTACAGGACCCTGAAGAAGCTCCTCTGTGTACTGTACAGGACCTTGAAGAAGCTCCTCTGTGTACTGTACAGGACCCTGAAGAAGCTCCTCTGTGTACTGTACAGGACCCTGAAGAAGCTCCTGTCCTCTACATAGACAGTGATTACAGCTTCCAGAGTTTTAAATGTAGGGATTTGCTTTATATGTATTTATGTAGTTATTAAATAGTTTTTCTTCCATCTTTTATTTTATTATTTTTGGTTTATATTTTGGGGCTTTGGAACCATATTTAGGTTTTTCATAGAATTATGATCCCAAGTTTTCTACTTACAATGGTCGCCCCGGAGCAAATTATGATTGTAACTTGAGTTCTCATGGAAGACATCAATAACTGTCAGTAAGAGTATATATATCTCCATATATAGTCATCAATAACTGTCAGTAAGAGTATATATATATATATATATATATATATATATATATATAATCTCCATATATAGTTGTTAATAACTGTCAGTGAGAGTATATATATCTCCATGTATAGTCATCAATAACTGTCAGAAGAAGAGTATATAGTCATCATTAACCTCGTCACCTGAGTGCGGAAATTAATTCCACCCTCTCAATGCAAGTTAATCATAAAACGATTTTATGAATGTTCTTTTTTTCTAGAAGGACATTAATTTTTGATCCTCAAAAAATGGCAGTTCCTACCGGCAAACAAATTTTTTTACATTTTATAAAGGAGAACTCTGGGATGTGACAACTTATCCCCTTTCCTTAGGATAATGGATAAGTGTCAGATCACAGGGGGTCCAACCGCTGAGACCCCCCGCAATCTCCCGAACTGTACCCCGGCTTTCTGCATGAATGGGCGTGTCGACCACTGTACAAAGCTGCAGCCAACATGCCCCATCCATGCAGCTCTATGGGAGACCCGGAGCGCTGCTCTCAGCTATCTACGGCTGTGTCATAGAGCTGCATGGAGGGGGCCGTGCCGGCCGTAACTTCGTGTTGTGGTCGAAACGCCTCCTTTCACGCAGAGATCCGGTTTGCCATGCGGGAGATCGCGGGGGGGGGGCGGGGGTCCTAGCTGCTGGACCCCCCGCAATTTTACACTTTTTTCCTATGCTTAGGATAGGGGACAAGTTGTTACATCCCGGAGTTGTCCTTTAAAGGAGTACTCTGCTGGAAAACATTTTTTTTTTTTATCAACTGGTGCCAGAAAGTTAAACAGATTTTTAAATTACTTCTATTAAAAAATCTTTACCCTTCCAGTACTTATCAGCTGCTGTATGCTCCACAGGAAGTTGAATTTACTTTCTTTCTGACCACAGTGCTCTCTGCTGACACCTCTGTCCATGTCAGGAAATGTCCAAAGCGGGAGCAAATCCCCTTAGCAAACCTCTCCTGCTCTGCACAGTTCCTGGTGTGGACAGAGGAGCACTGTGGTCAGGCAGAAAAGAAATTCAAAAAGAAAAGAACTTTCTCTGTAGTATACAGCAGCTGATAAATACTGGAAGGATTAAGATTTTTTAATAGAAGTAATTTACAAATCTGTATAACTTTCTGGCACCAGTTGATTTAAAATAAATTGTTTTCCATCGAAGTACTCCTTTAAATTAGACTGTGTGGAAACAATGAGCCGCTCTACCATTGAATTTAACAAAGTGTTTTTTTAGGTGAATAATTAAAATTTTTGATGCTTAATATCACACAGAAAAACAGCCCAATAAACTGTATCTTCATAGTCAATGTCTCATTAAAGGAGTAGTCCAGTGGTGAACACCTTATCCCCTATCCTAAGGATAGAGGATAAGTGGCAGATCGCGGGGGGTCCGACCGCTGGGGCCCCACGAGATCTCCTGTACGGAACCCCGACAGCCCGTGGGAAGGGGGCGTGTCGACCTCTGCACGAAGCGACGGCCAACACGCCCCCTCAATACAACTCTACGGCAGAGCCGAAGCGCTGCCTTCGGCAATCTCCGGCTCTGCCATAGCAATGTATTGAGGGGGCGTGTCAGCCGCCGCTTCGTGCGGTGGTCGACACACGCTATCTGGCCGGAGAGCCGGGACCCCAAACAGAGAGATCTCAGGGGGCCCCAGCGGTCAGACCCCCCGCGATCTCAAACTTATCCCCTATCCTTAGGATAGGGAATACATTTTTCACCACTGGACTACCCCTTTAAGGGTTTGCATTAAAATTTGGGTTATGAGTGCTGATCCCTGTAAATACATATTGGGATACATATGTATCAATAATGGTGTTGCAATGTGTGTTTTTTTTTTGCGTCAAATGGATAGTAGCTGTGCCAAAATTATGTCACACACAAATTTGTAATTTTGGCACAAATGCAGCCCTACAAAAGGCGCAGACTCCTGCCCCAGAATTCCAGGCAGAACTTTCTGACTGTGAGGCAGTTAAATCTGACCTTGGGACTTTGGCTGGTTTACAGAGGTAAAGCTCGCACAGCCAGGGTCTTTTTTGCTGTTTTTAATTTGTGCATTCGGGGGAATATTCATCCAGACCTCTGCCTTGAAAAAGTGTTGCATTTTCCCCTAGCAACCAATCAGGTTGCTTCTTTTATTGTTCATGGTCCTTTTTCCACTTTCTGGTTGGGCAATGTTTAAATGTTCTACATTCTATTGTTGTAGATATTTTCTCTGTCATCGCAAATAACGAATTCCAAACCAATGCATGATTTTAACTGAAATCACGACTAACACCGTCAAATCAGTGATAATCTTCTAAACCATTTGGCGCAAAAAGTAACATATAAAGGAAATAGCGACAAAACACAGTAAAAAAAAACAGTGTAAAATACATACCCCTCAGTGTAAAATACAGTGCCTTCATACATACCCCTCATTATCTATGGAAACCAGAATGTTTGGATAAGGAAAACGTACACCCTCTGAAATGTATCAGACAACTTTGTAGGTTGATTATTTACAGTAGTAGCTGAGACATGTACAAGCTCTGCCGTAAGTGCAGGCAGCTGTTTTCCTATTTACATGCCGTGATTGTAACCTTCAGTATGTGGGGTGTACCACTATACCCCTGAAGGTTAGGATGAGGAAACATCTCTCCGATATAAACCATTTTCAATCACGCCACGTATCTATGGTATCAAAACATGTGGCAGAGAAACATGGAGGGGACACATCCTGCGCACAACTACAAGGCACAGAGAGGGTCAGGTTATCCCTAAGGGGAGGTAACCTGAAGCAAAAAATTCTGGACCGAGAGATCTTTTGGATCTTAAAAATTAAATACGGGATTCCCTCTAGGTCTTAACAGAAGACTAGATACTATTTTACATTATTAGTTTGGTTTTCCTGGTCCCATCTATATGTGTTCTTAGCATGATCCTCCCGATGTTCTATTTTTCTTCCAGTACTTTTCATAGCGTTCTGTCTCCTGCTTGATCTATAGGGAGAGGCACATTTTGCCTTAAGTTAAATTTTACTTAATTTAATTTTATATTCCTATAGTGTCAAATTATTATTCATTCTCTAATACAGCAGTTGAGGTTTTGGTGTGCTCTTTTACAATATAAAAATGTATATTTTTCCGAAGTGGGAAAAACCCACTGTGGTCTTGTTATGATTGTGTGTGAACATGATCCTAGTTTTTATACATCTATGTTGTTTGCTGATGCACCCATGTGTTCTTATTGGGGGGTATTTATCAATTTTGCCTGTTGACAGTTTCTTTTTACCCTTTTTTTTTTTCACTTTGTTTTTCGTGGACATGCACCAAATTTATCATTTGGTGCAAGTCGTTAGTCATTTTGGCTCAAATGTTGAAATCAGCCGTTCACAGCGCCTTTTACACAGAACTTACCGCCACAGAGGACGCGTATTTTACCCTGTAGAGCAGCCATTTCGGAGTCCCTCCTGCTGTATATCAGCAAGCGACATGAGTTATTTTCTTTTGTGGGGTTTATAGCCACCATGTGAAATGGATTTTATTTTCTACTTGGGTAGTTTTTTTTTATTTTATTTTTTTACTTTAGTGGTCTTCAACCTGCGGACCTCCAGATGTTGCAAAACTACAATTACCAGCGTGCCCGGACAGCCGATGGCTGTCTGGGCATGCTGGGAGTTGTAGTTTTGCAACATCTGGAGGTCCGCAGGTTGGAGACTAGAGATGAGCGAACTTACAGTAAATTCGATTTGTCACGAACTTCTCGGCTCGGCAGTTGAAGACTTTTCCTGCATAAATTAGTTCAGCTTTCAGGTGCTTCGGTGGGCTGGAAAAGGTGGATACAGTCCTAGGAGACTCTTTCCTAGGACTGTATCCACCTTTTCCAGCCCATCTCTATTGGAGACCACTGCTTTAGTGCTTACCTTTCCTGAACCTGTGCGGCCATGTCCAATGCTGGCTTAACGGAAGGTGAAGGTCCCTCAGAGACAACTATGTCACAGGATAATATTGAGCAGCCCTGGAGGCGTCGATGCTTTCACAAAAAAAAAATTTTTAATGTATTTTGACGCCTTTACATTTTCTGACATTGGTTAGTGTGCGGGATTTGCGCCAAAGATCGATTGGCGCAAATGATGAATTACTGACTAAAGTTGAAATCACACACAGGACCGTGTGATTTTGAAAAAGTTGTAAAAATGACAGTGGAGAAGATGCGCTTTGAAATAAAACTTCGGCGCAAAAAACTTTGACGCAAAAAGACACTGCGCCAAAGTATTGCTCCAAAGTTACGTGAAAAAAAAACATAAATCCTTTGATAAATACCCCCCATTGTGATTGTGTGTGACTGTGGCTTGTGGGGAGCAGCCTGATTCAGGTAGCCATCCCATACATAAGGAGATCCTTTGAGATCCTTTCATCGTATGACTAAGGCTTGGTGACACAAGCCGAAACGCGTCACATATCTCCGTGTACCTGTATGTCTACACTGGCTATATAATAAAGACCTGTTCCCGAGTCATGCGCTGGATACCTTCCTTTTCTTCAGCTGTTTTCCTAGTTACAATTAAAGAGGTTGAAAAAGATGTTGCACGGCACTTAATAAATTTGTCGCATGGCCAAATCATGCTGCCAGTTTAGTGGCTTTGTAGAGGTAGAGGCCCAGATTTATCAGACTGTGTGAGGGAAAAAGTGGAGGGATTTTCCCCCAGCAACCAATCACAGCTCAGCTAACGCGTTCTGGTAAAGTGAAAGCTGAGCTGTGATTGGTTGCTGTGGGGAAATCCCTCCCCTTTTTCTCTCACACAGTTTGATAAATCTGGGCCACTAGTGAGTCTAAGTTGGTAAATCACTACCCACTGCAAAATCTCGTCCACAAAGTGGGTGTGAGTCTGAAATGCTCCAAGTAAAACGTAGCAGTAAAGTCTCACAGAAACTGGCTGTGACAATTTATGAGACACATTTAGACCCCCCCCCAAAAATAATAATAATAAAATAAAACAGGATCAAGTTTGATGAATTTCCCCCCCATAGTCTTCAAGTCATCTAATCTCAATGGATTTTATTCTGCAGTCAATTAATTGGATTTCTGTTGCATCACCTTAGATGCAGAGACACTTATTTCTCAATTGTATAAATAGCAATACCTAAATGCATTGTCATTACTGGAATTGGTGCACTACAAGTTTTCCAATAACCTCGTATATATGACCCCCTCTGCCAAACTTTCCAGTATTGATCAGTGCAAAATCTTTCTGTCTATTCCTTCTCTTACAATTTCCAAAGCTGACAGCATTGAATTGTGTTTGAGCAATTTAAGGGTACGTTCACACATACTGTATAAGCTGCAGGTTTCATGCTGGGAATTCTATGCTGCAGATTTTATGCTGGTAAATCAATGATAAAATCTGCAATATAAAACAGAAACTGCAACAGAAAATCTGCATTTTAGTGCACAGTATGTATGAACAAACCCTAAGGCTAGGACTCCTTTGAGATTTTTGCCATGCGATTTTTTTTTTGGCTTAAAAACGCCAGAAAAAAACGCCAGAAAAACTGCCACAGTTTTTCCCTGCGTTTTGGCGTTTTTTCTTGCGTTTTTACCTTTGTGTGGAATATGCCTTTTTTGGCCCCTTTGGCGTTTTTTTTAACAAAATAGTTGGGTACCAAAAAAAAAAGGATGCAGTAGGGATGTAAAAATGTATTTAACTAAATGTTTATTTTTTCTAACAAAATTTTAATAATTTTTTTATAAAGTGTGTGTGTGTGTGTTTAACTTTTTTTTCTCATTTTTATTTTTTGTAATTTTTTATGTAGTATTACTACTCCCAGCATGGAACACACTGTTCCATGATGGGAGTAGTAGTTCCTGTACTATAGACATATCGCCCCGTGTGTCAGTCCTGACACCGTCCATAATATAGCAGAGAAGCGGAGCTGCTCTATACATCGCTCTGCACTATACTCCGGCCAGTGATGTAAATAGAACATCATTCATATTTTCCGCCCAGAGCTGTGATTGGCCGGATGGTTGCAGCCAATCACAGCTCTGAGGAAAAGATGAATGAATGAGTGGCCGGCCCGGAGTATAGTGCAGAGCAGGGATGCGAGCGATGTATACAGCTGCTCCATCTCTGCTATAGACAGGACGATCACAGTGGGTGTCAGTAGTGATACCCGCTGTGATCTGTTCTTACCTGCAAGTACTACTACTCCTTACATGGAGTACACTCTGCTCCATGCTGGGAGCTGTAGTACCTGCATTAATAGACAAATCGCAGCAAGTGTAATTCCTGACACGTGTTGCGATCTGGCTATTAATGCAGGTACTACAGCTCCCAGCATGGAGCAGAGTGTACTCCATGTTGGGAGTAGTAGTACTTGTAGTTAAGGAAAGATCACAGCAAGTGTCACTTCTGACACCCGCTGTGATCCTCCTGTATAATGTATAGATGTGGCCGCTCTCCTATGGTTCCCTGCACTGACGTATATATACACATATTCCTAGAGCTGTGATAGGCTGGAACCATCTGGCCAATCACAGCTCTGCGGGAAATATAAATATGTGTATAAATACGTCAGGGCAGGGGACCATAGAAGAGCGGCCGCATCTATACATTATACAGGATCGCAATGGGCGATCTGTCTATTAGTACAGGTACTACTACTCCCATCATGGAACAGTGTGTTCCATGCTGGGAGTAGTAGTACTACCTAAAAAATTTTTTTTTAAAAAGTGAAAAACACACACACTACATTTTTATTATTGTCGTCTACATTTTTAGTGCTTTACCTGCACACATAAATTGATCCCTGTTTAAAAATGAATAAACATTTCGTAATAAAAAAGATACATTTCGTTACATACAATTTTTTTCCATCTTTTTTATTATTATTTTTAGTGGTCCCCTACGAAATTTTAATAAAAAAGGTATCTCCATCACTTTTTTGGATCGCTAAAGTCCAAAAAAGAATAAAAACGCCACGATTTCAGGGCAAAAAACGCCAAACTAGGTTTTATCGGACGTTTTGAAAATCCAGCCTCTGAGCCCGAAATTGCTGAAAAACGACAAAAGGATAAAAAAAAAAAAAAGCCAAACTGAAAAACGAAAAGTGGATTTGGCATTTTGCAGTTTACTATTGACTTGCAGCAAACATCTGGACGCGGCGTTTTTTCACTGAAAAAACGCTGTGCGGGAAAATTGGCGTTTTTGACGGCGTTTTTGCAAAGTAAACCTCAGTGACGTTCCAGCCTAATGGAGTTTTTTAGGATATAAAATATCATGTTATGTTAGTCCATTCTGAGCTTTCTTCAATAACTTTACTTACAAAGTCCTGTTAAAACCATTAATGATTTTTTTCTGCTTTTTTATTTTTTTTTTAAAACTATCACTGCAGTTTTTGAGCTTAAGTCAGAAGTGGATCCAGTGGGAAGGAGAAGTGTAAGTCCTTCCTTATATGTCCTATTCCTTTTGATGTACCACAGTCAATCTGATGAAGGGGTAGTTTCACCCTGAAACGCGTCATTGTTTTAATGCTGTACATCAAATAAAGTTGCTGCACTTTGCCACTTTATGACCTTAATGTGACTACTTCTGCTGGGATCCTGAGCGCCTGCTGCTAAGGTCGTTTTTTCATATATTCGTATCCAGTTATCCACAGGACACCATCCGGTTGCACCTGGGACCTTTGGGCTGCACAGATCCACACCATCTCTATTAACCCCGCACGGGGTGATATGCATATTTCCTATATGCTCAAGGTGAGCGGCTAATTTATAGAGCCTGCATATCACTTCCCGCAAGGGAAAACCCCCTCCCCTATCCAGGATAATGCACGAGGTGCCGCCTTCCGGTCTCCTTTTTTCTCTTTTCCTTTCTTTATTCCTTTTGAATCCACTTCTGGCTTTGGCTCAAAAACTGCAGTGACAGTTTTCCAAATAATGCCAGAATAAAACCTGTGTGGAAACCTAGCTTAAAGGGGTACTCCGCCCCTAGACATCTTATCCTCTATCCAAAGGATCTCTGCTGTGGCCCCCCAGACATCGGGAGCACGGAGCGAACTTCGCTCGATGACTGGCGATGCAGGGCAGAGGCTCGTGACATCACAGCCATGCCCCGCTCGTGTTGTCACGCCCCCTCAATGCAAGTCTATGGAAGGGGGCATGACGGCCGTCACGCCCCCTCCCATAGACTTGCATTGAGGGGCGTGGTTGTGACATCACGACCCTCCAGCGCTGCACCTGACGCTCTAAACTGACATTGGGTTCAGCAGGGAGATCATGGGGGTTTCTAGTGGCCGTACCCCTGCGGTCAGACACCTTATCCCCTAACCTTTGGATAGGGGATACGATGTCTAGGGGTGGAGTACCCCTTTATGGTTTCCCAACCCGTAGAAGTTACGTTCACTTGCAATTCACTGACCCAATAATTAAAGGCCATAGGTTTTTGCACTGTATTGAAATTCTTGAGCCTGGCTCCACTTTGCACTCAGAGGGTAAACATGTATTCTATTTCTGGAGTAAACACACATTCAGAAGAAGCCCTCAAAATGTCTCATTTGGCCCTGGCATTTGCATATAGAAAGATATTTTTGCAGCCAGGCCATCTAGCAAGTGCAGCTAGAGATAAGAGAATCTCCCGAAATTCCATTCGGATTAGTTTTCGTCCAATTTGGTAACTCTGTCAGGTTTGCTCCAGATGGAGATCACAATTTGGATTCTGACATGCCCCAATTACCTTGTAATTGCCCAAACAAAGTATAAACAGGAGCCGGGATTCCTGTCAAAAACAGTGGTCTCTGCTCCTGTACAGAAAACAGAGCAGCTGGCCAGGGTGCAGAGTGCCCAGGGAGAGCATTGTTTGGAGGCTGCAATGCATACAGCATTGACACTTACCTCTGGGCCGTTCACTGTGCAGAGCGCATAAAACAAATCCGAAACAAATCACAAAAAGATTGCGTTCTATATAAAAATGTTTTTGCAAAATTCAGACCAAACTCTATTTGCGCTGAACCAACTGATTCATCTCTAGGTGCACCAATATTATGTATATAAAGCTTAAAGGGGTACTCCGGTGCTTAGACATCTTATCCCCTATCCAAAGGATAGGGGATAAGATGCCTGATCGCGGGAGTACCGCAGCTGGGGACCCCCGGGATCTTTTACCCGGCACCCCGTTTGTAATCAGTCCCCAGAGCGTGTTCGCTCCGGGTCTGATTACCGGCGACCACACGGCTATCACGCCCCCTCCCGTAGGCTTGGATTGAGGGGCGGAGCGTGACGTCACACGGGGCGGAGGCGTGAAGTCACACGCCGCCGGCCGTGTGGTCGCCGGTAATCAGACCCGGAGCGAACACGCTCTGGGGACTGATTACAAACGGGGTGCCGCGTAAAAGATCCCGGGGGTCCCCAGCGGCGAGACTCCCGCGATCAGGCATCTTATCACCTATCCTTTGGATAGGGGATAAAATGTCTAAGCACCGGAGTACCCCTTTAACAAGGTTAGGGCTTGTTCACACTGCCCCCATTCTCCGGTAAAAGGAACTCTGTTGGTCAGTCCGTCGGAAGGACTAGAGAAAAATATAATGCATGTCCTACTTTTTTCTCTGCTCAACCAAAATGACATTCACCTGACACCTGAATGAGATCCATCAGGACCCAGCAGTTTCAATTGTGCTCTGACACGTCTTGGGTCTGTTCACGCGCAAAAAAAGCCAGACAACCCCTTAATGGCAGTGTGAACTTAGTCTTAAATGGGTAGTCCAGTGGTGAAAAACTTATCCTCTATCCTAAGGATAGGGGATAAGTTTGAGATCGCGGGGGGTCCGACCGCTGGGGCCCTCTGCGATCTCTCTGTACGGGGCCCCGGCTCTCCGCCCAGATAGCGGGTTTCGACCCCCGCACGAAGCGGCGGTCGACGCGCCCCCTCAATACATCTCTATGTCAGAGCCGGAGATTGCCGAAGGGGGCGTGTGGAGGTCGACACGCCCCCTTACCGCGGGCTGTCGGGGCTCCGTACAGGAGATCGTAGGGGGCCCCAGCGGTCGGACCCCCGCGATCTGCAACTTATCCCCTATCCTTAGGATAGGGGATAAGTTGCTCACCACTGAGTCACCACTGGACTACTCCTTTAAAGAGATATATTAATAGCTTATCAATAGGCTATGACATCAATGCCCAGTCATTTGGTTCTAAATGCTGTGACCCCCAAAAGGCTGGTAAATCAAAGTAGAATTGGCACAGTAGAAAGCATAGTGCCACATTGGCATCTGCCAGCTCCACTTTGCTTTTTCTGGTAGCTGCATGACAGGACCATTATAGTCAATAACCATTCATGTGCAACAGAAAAGAAACAGGCTACAGTGATCCCTCAATTCACAAAGGCCTCAGGTTACAAAAATGTCAGTCTTTTCTGGATCATTGTAACTTGAAAACAGACACAACATACAATGCTACAGACAGTCCAGATCTGTAAAACATGTCAATGGCCGGAAGAACTGACCAATCAGAATGGGCATTCACTGGTAAAACACCTGTATTACTGAAGTGCATGCACTGACTGGTGTCTGGTAGCGCCCCCTACAGTACAGGGAGGTATTACATGTTCTGTACTCTTTTCCTGTGCCATGGTTAGCTGCTCCTTTGGACACCAGGTGAGGGTGGCTCCATGTTACTTTTTTAGGACATTGTGTGTTCTGTACAGGACCCTGAAGAAGCTCCTCTGTGTACTGTACAGGACCCTGAAGAAGCTCCTCTGTGTACTGTACAGGACCCTGAAGAAGCTCCTCTGTGTACTGTACTGCTCCTGTCCTCTACATAGACAGTGATTACAGCTTCCAGCAGATCTTTCTTTTATATGTAAGGACTTTATCTGTATTAGTTATCTAGCTATTTATGTTTAATCCTCACTTTTTCCTATTTATAAATGACATTTTGGGGCTTCAGAACCAATGACCAGGTTTTCACAGAGTTCTGGTCCCAGCATACAATGGTTTCTTCATACAGATGGGATCATTGTATTTTAATCTAGCGATGATGGGGTCTCTGTGGTCACCCATCGACCAAGCTTTCCTTACATACCCTAGATATGTCTGTACTAGAATAACCCCTTGAATTTTGCACAGGAAAATATATGCAACTGTATCTTCTTGGGTAAAATCATTCATTCCATGACCAGCTTTTGACTCTGTCTATACCAGTGTTTCCCAACCAGTGCGCCTCCAGCTGTTATAAAGCTACAACTCCCAGCATGCCGTTGGCTGTCTGGGCATGCTGGGCATTATAGTTTTGCCACAGCTGGAGGCACACTGGTTGGGAAACACTGGTCTATACTATATATACATATGTCATTAAAAGTGTCATTAACCATGTGAGTGGTATTTGATGAGTTCCCCCACAATAATGCGCCCAGTAGTTGTGTGGGAAAAGAAGCCCAAAGCCCAGTCATTTATAATGAGGTATTCCGGACACAGCTATTCTTTTGTTATGCAATTTTACAGAATAGTTTATTTTAAGGCACTTGTGCAATGGATTGCTTTTGCTTTATTTATATTGTTATATTTATTATTTATATTAACTAATTAATTCATTAACTTATTTATCATCATTTATTGTTTTTTATATCTATTCTGCTGTACATTAACCTATTCAGTGAAATTGGATAAATGAGTGCATAGAACTATGGCTTGGGGTACTGGAGATGGTATCATTGCAAAACCCCTGCTGCCCCCACTTAGGACCCTCCGCTGTTGAATAAGCTGTGCCCACGCTTTGTCCGAGCACAGGGGGCATCAGACATGTAATAAAAGTAGCTGACACGACAAAATGCATGCCCATAGATTACAAAGACCACAATGTTATGTTTCACTATGGGCATTGGTATTGCAAATCCAGCTGACAGATGGTTGAAGCAATTCCCTATGATCGGGATAACCACTATAGAGTAGGGGGTCTACAACAGTCAATCACTGTATAGCAGTGTTTCCCAACTATTGTGCCTCCAGCTGTTGCAACACTACAACTCCCATCATGACCAGACAGCCAAAGGCTGTCCGAGCATGCTGGGAGTTGTAGTTTTGCAACAGCTGGAGGGATGCTATTTGGGAAACACTGCTATATGGATTACTCGGACAAGACTTTGGCTGTCCGGACATGCTGGGAGTTATAGTTTTGTAACAGCTGGAGGCCCACTATTTAGGAAACACTGCTGTATGGATTATTCGGACAAGCCTTTGGCTGTCCAGGCATGCTGGGTGTTGTAGTTATGCAACAGCTGGAGGTACACCATTTGAAAAAACAATGCTGTATGGACTATTTGGAATAGCCATTGGCTGTCTGGACATGCTGGGAGTTATAGTTTTGCAACAGCTACGCTATTTGTAGAGTAAGAATATATCTGTTACTAAACCATTGGGCTATAAGGGTAGGAACTTAGTCCCTTACAGAATCAGTTTAGTCTGGGATCACTGACTTATCTACAAACCTCCATACAATTCTATGGAGCCAAAGAATCTGCAGCATGTCCATAGACTCACAGTATAGCCATGTGAGTGCCACATCCATCATGCCCATACATTGTGACATTAACCCTTCAGGAATCACTATGACCCGTAATCCCTGCAGTGAAGGAAGTCTCTATGTGACCGGTCCCCTGTAAAGAGAACATCTCCTGTACTGCAGATAACTTACAACAATGTTGCATTCTACTGCTGCATTGTATAATATGTATCATACGGATGTCTTTGTATAATAATACACATGCTGTAATATTGACTTCTATGACTTTGCTAAGGTAGGATAGGCGTGTAGCAAGTTGCACTAAGTGCAAGAAGTTTACAGCAGCCTGGTCCTCATGCAGTAATACAGGGCATCAGCTTTATGTCTGTGCCCATCATGTGTGTGGCATGTGGGGTGATGGGGCATGGAGGGTACCTTACCTGACTCTGTTGTCTCTGAACTTGCAGGTCTGGGGTTGATTGAAGAGGATGATGCGGGTAGTTGCCTCCACCTGGTCAGCACTGGACGTGGCCCCTGACATCTCATCGTCTGCCTTCTTGTAACCAGTAGAGGAGTAGACTGGACCTGCGAATAGATTACACGGCGGTGATCAGGGGGGGTATTATATGAGGAGGGGGGCAGATGGCACCCAGGAGGCTGGTGAGCACAGAGGAGTGGCTGGGAGGAGGCAGGAGGCATCAGGAGCAGGGAGGGAGGCACCACCAATATGTGAGCACTGGATGAGAGATGCAGAGGGTGGAGAGACAGCACTACAGGGCACCAAAGGGAGGAGGAGACAGCAGCACTGGAGGCTGGATGAGATTCCCTGCGCAGGAGACAGCAGCTGCGACTGCACATACAGCAATATACATAGCTGGAGAGGATGGGGTTAATCAATAGTGAAGGGGTCTGAGCCAGGACCTCATGCACCAAGCAACATTGGCACAGGTTGGCACACTAGTCACTGACATAGGATTGTCACACAGATATGACTGGTATACAACACATACATCTATCACTGGCACACAGCCGGCACTGACATATGCTGGCACAAAGCATACACAAAGATACCATGGCCACAGGCTGGCACATAGCATATAAAAAGATGTTACTAGCAGGCAGCATATATTTATGTCACTGGCACACAAACAACACTGACATGACAGCAGCGTAGTTTTGCACTTCATCTACCACTGGCACAGGCTGGCACACAGCATATAGAAACATATTAATGGCTCATAGAAGTGAAAAAAGGCTGACAGGATGATTTAGGGTGGCACACACAATATACAAAGATAGAGTGGTCACCGGCTGGCACACGTATGACTGGTACACAACACACAGTCAGCACTGACAAAGGCTAGCACCCAGGATATACAAAAATGTCACTGTCATAGGTTGGCACACAGCATATACAAATATGTTACTGCTAATAAGCATACCACAGGTTGGCACACACTCATATGACACTGATGTTGTCTGGCACATGGAGAAGCATGTCATAGGATGGCACACATATGCAAAGATATTAATGGCTAATAGAAGTGGCATGGACTGACAGTCAAGACTGACACAGGCTGGCACATGCTGATATGTCACCGATGTAGTCTGGCACATGGAGAAGAATTTCACAGGATGGCACACAGCTTATACAAACATAATAAATGGCTAATGAAAGTGGTATGGGCTGACAGTCAAGACCAGTGTTTTCCAACCAGGGTGCCTCCAGCTGTTTCAAAACTACAATTCCCAGCATGCCCAGACAGCCATCGGCTGTCCGGACATGCTGGGAGTTGTAGTTTTGCAACAGCCGAAGGCACCGTGGTTGGGAAACACTGGTCAAGACTGACACAGGATGGCACAAAGGGTATACAAAAATACTACTAAGATTCTGGCATAGCCAACTCTGATATGTCGCTAGCATATCTTGCACCATTGTCACAGGATGGCACAATGCACATATAAACATGTTACTGGCTCATATAAATGAAATAGGGACTGACAGTCAACAATAACACAGACTGGCACAAAGCATATATAAAAATACCTTTGTCACAGGCTGGCAGATGGCATATACAAAGATGCCATCATCACAGGCTGGCACGTGGCATACACAGAGATACCACTTTTACTGGCTGGCAAACAGCATGTACAAATAAATCAGTTAATCAAAGAACAAGTACACCTACTATATATAAAGACTATATACACTATAAATGTATAATTGACATAGAATGGCACGTATCACATAAAAAATTATGACAAATGCACATTGGCACACATTTTACACATGAACTGCATAGTACAGTATACATAAAACCTATGTTTGTGATATACATACATACTGGCACAACCCTGTCACTACATACTATAAACTTGTACACATCATTGGCATGGACTTGAACCCTATACATAAGCTTCTACTGACACAAATTCACACTGGGTATTTATGCCTTTATTCATGCCTGGCACACAATGTATATAAAGCTATTACTGTCACTTCCGGTTCCGGCACGGCTGATGTAGGAGGCTAGGAAGATGAGCTCCCACTCCCGCCTGACTGTTACCAGCTGCCTACCTGCTCCGTGCCGCTTCTCCGGTGCCACGACAGTCCCTGGTGCCTCCGCAAGCTCCCGGCATGGACCGGTATGTTCATTGTGGCGGCCGGTCTGCCTCACCGCCGCCCGCGCTCCCAGCACAACCACCATACGGCCCTGGCAATATGGCCGTGGCTGGAAGTACGCAGCAGCCAGCAGCGCCGGGTCCCCAGCCACTGCCATCACTGTCCTCCTCTATGAAGCAGATGGACATAGAAGTCCATCTGTCTGCTGACAGCTCATCCCAACATGTCAGCTCTTTACAGGGGACTCAGATACCGGGCCCCACAGCCTCTCAGACCCTGCTTAACCCTGAACCTACTGAGCCTTAGGTGCACATTGATTATCAAAAACTAGCAGAATAACCCCTAATGTCCAGCATATAGTGGAGGAAGTCCTTAAAGCAACATTACAGAATTTACAGTTGGAGGTGAAGGGAAATGTTGGGTGTCTCACTAAGGTGGAACAGAGGGTGTCTCATATTGAGGATGGAGACGTCCTTACAGAAAGGCGCCTTAAAGCTTCAGAATTTGAACTGTTCAGAGTAAATGACAAGCTTGAGGACCTGGAAAATAGATCCCGGCTGGGTGGAACAAGCCCACAGAATCGGTCTGCCGCCTCCTGCCTCCTCACCAGGTACACCTGCAGCCCTAGCCCACTGCCCTCTCCAGGTTATACTGAAGCTCCTGGACTTTAATGATTAAGCGGAAATTCGACAGGCTTATGGGTGCTTGTCCCAACCGCTGGTGATACACGGCATGTGCCTCCTACTCTTCGAAGATTTTTCTGTGGAAGTGGTGAAACGCAGGAGAGCTTTTAGTACAATGTGTATCGCACTTTTCAAAGCTAAATAGCGATTTCAATTACAATACCCGGCTGTTCTTTGGGTGTTCCATGCAGATGGGACTGTTTCTGTCTACAACACTCCAGTGGCTGCTGCCGCTTCCCTAGATCAACTCTTGAATACGTCCTCTGGGCGATCTTCCCGCTCAACGCCACACAGAAGATCTCGCTCCCCTAGAGGCATCCGCCACTCCAGATCCCCCACGAGGGACCCAGCTCGCTCACCTAATCAGATGACTGACGCCGCCGACAACGCTCCCCACGGCGTGGCTACTGCAGTGACCGCCACTCCTCTCCAGACTGAGGTTCCTTACTGAGGTGCATCTTGTTGCAGCTGACCCTTGACTCCTTGCCATGGACGTTCCGGCGTTTGGACACTCCACTCAGGTTCTATGTTCCCCGGTGCCCGGTTATTCGTTTTCATACCACCTGATTGTCTGCTAGGGATGGTTTGTCCGCAGCTGTATCCATGCTGGGCTATTCCCCATCCTATTAATTTGATCAGGGTTACATCGGGGTTGGCCCAGTCGGGAGGGTGGGTGGGTGTGGGGGGGGTTGTTCGGTTCGCCATTTGCCTTATATATCCGTTCCCTGATGTTTCTATGTTGCCCGAAAAAAGGGAGTCCTTAACCCCGAAGTAGGGTTTCCACCTGAGGGTGACGCCCTATGGGTCTGCTTTTTGTTTTTGTTATGCATTCTTGTTCTTTTGTTTTGTTCAATGTTATTTGACTCCATATTGTGAGTACTATGTTCTACCTCGATATGCTGCTCCCTACATGTGTATGATATGTCCATTCCTTAAGAATCAGTGTAGGATGACGGCCTACCTCATTGCTGCTACATTCCCCTTCCAAAAACAATTCTGCTACCATATTACCACTTCTCGCTGGACGGTTTCATTTTTGCCACCCACACATGGTTCTCTCCTAGAATGTGAAGGGCCTGCGTTCTCCACAGAAACGTTAGCTCTTCTTGGGCTATCTCAAACGATTTAGTCCGGACATAGTACTGTTGCAGGAAACTCATTTACCTGAACATGATTTCTTTTGAATGAAGCAGCAATGAGTTGGGCACATATTTGGCTCTCCAGCTAAAGAGTGGACAGCGGGAGCCCTCACACTGATTCACTTTACACTTATCTCACACTTACACTGACGGCAGAATTTCTCATCTCCAATTAGAACATAATGGGGAAACTTTTAGACTTAACAATGTTTACGCTCCTAACGGGGAAAATTGGCCCTTCTTTAAAGATCTTACTACTAGGGTGCAATCAGATACTATCGTGGGGAAGGTGATGGGGGGCGACTTTAATACTGTACTAGACCCACTCGTTGATAGGAAAAGTCCTCTTTCTGTGGTTTCTCCTGTAAGGTCTCGGGACTGTGTCCTTCCCCCTTTCCTAGAACAGTTAGGTTTACAGGATGTTTGGCAAATGTCTCACCTGGAGGACCGGGAATTCACCCATTTCTCCAATGTCCATGGCTCATGGTCTAGAATCGACTATTTCTTTGTTAGTATGGAATTTTGCTCCCGGGTACGGTCCGTGGACATTGATGACTTGGCACTTTCAGATCGTACTCCAATGATTTTGCAATTTTATCCCTCATGTCCGAGGGGGACGGACATACTCTGGAGAATCCCCTCTTTAATGGTGACTAATGATGATTTTATTGAACTGCTTAGGGCCTGGTGATTGGAATTTGCAGCTCATAATGATTCCCATCGATGCCCATTACCCTACCTTGTATTGGGTAATGGGCAAGGCGGTGTTCAGGGGATGCTTGATGGCTCATCTATCTGCCCTAAAACGTACCTCACTAACCCAGTTCACCACAGCTAGTGCCCACCTACGTGATGCATACGCCCTTTTTCTTAACTCCCCATCAGATGAACATAGGGAAAGATGGAAGGCAGCTAGAACTCATTTTGAAATCTGGCTAGATAGAAGAGAATGCTTAAGTCGTTTTGAGTTTGAGGTTGCCCCCCATCCCACATTACAGCTTTGAAAGAACCTGCAGGTATGCTGCATACTGACCCCACCACATCAATAAGATTCTGGAACGATTTTATTCTGATCTTTATGTGAGTTCTCCCTCTGATCTATCGGCTGGAGATGCTTCTCTTAGAGGTCTGAACCTCCCCTCCCTGATGGATACTCAGAGAGATGAACTTAATGTCCCGGTGACAGAGGAGGAGATCAAGGCATCATTAAATACCTACATAACAGCAAAGCCCCCGGACCTGATGGTTACATGAGAGAATTTTATAAAGCTCTACTGCCCCAACTATCCCCGCTATTGGTAGATTTATTCTTTGAATACATGACTTCGGTCTCCTTCCCGAAGGAGGCTTCACTAGCGTATATCAAAGTATTACCAAAACTGGGCATGGACCCTAGGGACCCAGGCTCATACCGTCCCAGGTCTTCAATTAAGCAGGATATCAAGATTCTGTCTAGAATTCTGGCTGGTCGCTTGTCTAGGTTTATGCCAGAATGAAACGGGGCCCATCAATGGGGTTTATCAGAAACCGATCTGCTACTATGAATTTAAGAACTGTCCTAATGGTTTTGGACCGGCTGCAGCACCATCCTCTGCCAAAAGAATGGCCAGCTCTACTGCCATTAGATGCTGAAAAGGCCTTTGATAATGTGCACTGGGACTGGCTGGGGATGGTGCTGGACCGGATGGGCTTACAGGGTGTCTCCTGCGATTATCTGGCGGGGGTATATAGAACACCTATGGCTAGAGTCTACACACCTGGTATCCTTTCGGACCCTTTTCCTTTATTCAAGGGGACAAGACAGGGATGCCCCCTTTCGCCCCTCCTCTTTGACCTGGCTCTAGAACCATTAGCCAGATCCTTATGGTCTTTGGACATTTACTCGGGCATCAAGGGGGGGAGAAGGAGGTGAAACTAACTATGTTTGCAGATGTTGTCTTGCTTTTCCCAGATGACCCGGGATCCTCGCTTAGAGATGTCCTGGCCCATCTACAACATTTTGGGGAATTTTCAGGGTATAAAGTGAATGTTACTAAATCTGAATTACTTCCCATAGGATCTTTCCTGCCCCACTTGCTTCCAGAAGTAGATGGCCTCCTCTGTCACCTATTTAGAGATTAAAGTAGGTAAAACTCCTCGCATGATATACACCCTGAACAACCCCCCTATTCTCCAAAATTTGGTCTGAATTACTGAGGTGGGGTAATCTCTTACTGTTATGAGCAGATGTTAGTTGATCAAAATGATCAGCTTTGCTAGACTCCTTCACACTATGCAGACTTTACCCTTATTGTTAAAACATTCCATGTTAAATCTTTGAAATCGGCTTTTACAAAATTCAGGCCTAGGATAGCCCTTTCTAAACTCATGCTGCATAAACAGGATGGGGATCTGAACTTCCCCAATTTAGGAGGTTATAACTTATCCTGCATATTTCGGTTTGTGGTGGACTGGATCCATGGTACCTCCTTCCATGCCGTCCATGACCTGGAAACGGCATTGGCTGACTCCTGGAATCTCTCGGCTCTTCTTCAAACTTCCTACTTTAAATTACCGCCCTTGGTGAAGCGCTCTGCATTATTGAGAGACACTGTGGCGACATGGAAGGAGGTTCGCAAACTATTTCAACTCCCTTTTCTGGTTTCTAAACATTACCCCTTGACAAATCATCTGGAACTCCCGACAGGTGTTCCCCCTCAGGTGTACACAGAATGGGCGGCCAAGGTATTGACCATGGCTAGACATTTTATTGATGAACCTAATAAATGTTGGCTCTCTCCAGCGTCCCTGTGTTCCACATTTGATCTACCGCCCTCCCATGTGTTCCCTCTGAAGCAATTATACTCCTTTTTTAGTACTCAACTGAGAAATCTCGATAATGAATCACAGGATCATGGGCTATACTATCTATTAGGCTCTGAGCCCCGTAAGCTCTCCATTTCCACCATTTACTCCACCATCAAGGCCCTTTATGGCTTTAATATTCTCCCGTCCCCAGATTTCCCTGACAGGATCACTGCCTGCCCTAAATGTTCCACCCCCCTGACTAATGTGTGGCACGGTGTGTGGACTTGCTCTCATACTGCTGCAAGGCTCCAGCACTGCAAGGCAGCAGTGCTACCCTCTGAGCCACCATGCTACCCTTAGCATACATCTAATATCCACGGTTGCTAAAATGGACAAAGATGTCAGCAGAGAGTACCAGAAAAATTAGGCATGTACACATGGATGAAAAATTGGGTATTGTCGCAGCCGCAGCTGTAGCAGCGGCCAGAAAAATTGCAGCACCATAACAAGTGCAGCAGCAGAGGCCAGAAAAATTAGGCATTGGGTATTGTCGCAGCCGCAGCTGTAGCAGTGGCCAGAAAAATTGCAGCACCATAACAAGTGCAGCAGCAGAGGCCAGAAAAATTAGGCATGTACACATGGATGAAAAATTTGGTATTGTCGCAGCCGCATCTGTAGCAGCGGCCAGAAAAAATGCAGCCCCAGAAAAAGTGCAGCAGCAGAGGCCAGAAAAATTAGGCATGTACACCTGGCTGGAAAATTTGGTATTGTTGCAGCTGTAGCAGTGGCCAGAAAAATTGCAGCACCATAACAAG
This sequence comes from Hyla sarda, assembly GCF_029499605.1. Lineage (NCBI taxonomy): Eukaryota > Metazoa > Chordata > Amphibia > Anura > Hylidae > Hyla > Hyla sarda. The sequence goes on from NC_079190.1 coordinate 52,218,865, forward strand.
TTCAGCAGCAGAGGCAAGAAAAATTAGGCGTGTACACATGGATGAAAATTTGGTATTGTTGCAGCCGCTTTACTGTAGCAGCGGCCAGAAAAAATTCTGTTTGTTTCGCCAGGCAGAAAGTGCCCTAAAACATTGCGGCTTGAACCCTACTTGGTGGCGGATAAGTCACGCAAGTCATCCGGCATTCAGAGTTCAAATACAGCAGCGTGTGGACCATTTTTAGCCCAAGGCAGCTCATCTTATCAGGCCTTGTTCAGTCAAATGTATCGCCCAGTGTCAGTCCCTTCGGGATCCATCCCTCATTCATCTTAAGAAAGGTGAGGTAATCCAGACTTTTTTGACCAAGGCGACTCCTCTTCTCAGTGACAATACCTCCTGCTGCACTGAAGGTCCTTTCTGACAGGACACTTGAAGCGGGACAGGCCAGAAGTTTGAGCGCAATTTGGGATAGCTCAGGCCACAGGTCAAGCCTGCACACCCAGTAGTCAAGGGGTTCATCCCTCCTCAGAGTGTCGATATCTGCGGTTAAGGCCAGGTAGTCTGCTACCTGTCGGTCAAGTCGTTCTCTGATGGTGGACCCCGAAGGGCTGTGGCGATGCGTAGGACTTAAAAAGCTCCGCATAGCCTCCATCAACAGCATGTCTGTAAAGCATCCTGTCCTTGCCGGCGTGTTCGTGGGAGGAGGAGGAGGATTACTTTCACCTCTCCCCTGTTAGATCCCTGTTGTGCTGTGACATGACCCTTATACGCTGTGTACAGCATACTTCTTAATTTATTTAGGACCTGCTGAATCCTTTCCGCCTTGCTGTAATGTGGTAACATGTCAGGCACTTTATGTTTATGGTCAGGGCCTTTCAGTGAGTATGGAACGTACGCCTACCTAACCTAACATACCATGATGTAACTTTAACACTACTTCCTATCCTGTAACAAGAATACCAGACATAAACTACCTTACCTAATCTGCGGCAGAGGTGTGCCCGGACTGCAGTCGGGGGTACACCTTAAGTGGGCAAAAACAGCATGTCTAGGGGAGTAGTATGTAAAATATGCCCTTGTGCTACCAGAGCCTGAGCTGCCGACCCAGCCTTTAGGCCATGTACCCAACCCCCTCAGCGAGTATCCAGTATTACTGCGGACATCCCTATAATGACACCTACCTCACCAGAAGCCATAGCTACCATCTAGACACCACGTGCAAAAACGCCACCTGAACTTGCTGAATGGACTGACCAACCCGCTCCCTATCCTACTGTACCTCATGACCCGCTATCCGTAAAACCTAGTATGCAGTTTCCTGGATTATGGCCAAACCTGACAAACCATAGGGAAACCCTGGAAAGAAACCCAAGTGTCTTGAGACACAGAACATTACAGACGTATATTGCCGATACCACGAACTATTCCCTAAATCAACGACCATGACTTTGGGAGAAAACAACTAACTGAACCATGTTACCATGTGTGTATATGTCACCTGTAAATGATCACTTGATACCGGTATCGCAGTCGTATCCTACAAACGTGTCAGAACATACGACTACGCAGTGCATCCCACCTGAGAACGTGACAGGCATGACGGGTATACAGCTGCCTATGTGTAGTGCTGTTATTGCTCTGAAAACGTGTCAGCAACAATAACCAAGTAGTATATCCCACCTGAGAACGTGTCAGGTATGTCAGGTATATACTCCTCTATGTGTCATGCTGCTATTGCTCGGGAAACTGTGTCCGAAACAATAGCCCAAATGATGTTTTCCCCTGCACACGTGGCAGGCAGTCTGAGAATGTCCATAACCTGTAAACAAAACATGATCCAAAATGGTTGATAATGCGCCTATGTGTATGATGCGTATGACCATCACGTGTAAGATTCGTGCACTGTGGTTACCTTGAAAGTAAGCACTATGCCTAGCACGTAGTGTCATACCCACAACAATGACGTAAGCGTGTAACTACCGTATGCAAAGTAAGATAGCTTGACGTAGAACCTATAACGGTGGTATGGTAACGTAACCTGACCTATTCATGAACGTAGAATCAGGACTAAGTTAACCTGACTAAAATAACGTACGTGTATGGAGACCTTTACTCGGTACCCGAAACAAAAGGGCAGATAAGCATCGCGTCATGCAAGTAGTAGCGTATACGTAGAATGCTCGAACTTACGTAGCGCATGTGCTGTAGTCAATGCTATGATAATAAGCGAGATGACGTAGGTATACGTACCCATATTATGGCAACAAGACTCAGTTCACCCATAAATGATCACTTTAATACAGGTATGGCAGTCGTATCCTGCAAACGTGTCAGGACATACGACTATGCAGTGCATCCCACCTGAGGACGTGACAGGCATAACGGGTATACAGTTGCCTATGTGTAGTGCCGTTATTGCTCTGAAAATGTGTCAGCAACAATAACCAAGTAGTATATCCCAACTGAGAACGTGTCAGACATATCAGTTATATATACTGCTATTGCTCAGGAAAACGTGTCCGAAACAATAGCCCAAATGATGTGTTCCCCTGCCGACGTGGCAGGCAGTCTGAGAATATCCACAACCTGTAAACGTGACATGATCCAAAATGGTTGATAATGCGACTCAGTAACGCATGTATAAACCCAATTACCATAGACACCTATGCTTACCACAGTGTGAAAATATGATCCAGTTATACTATAGCCCGATAAGCGTGTAATACCGTGTGGAAGGCCTACGGGTGTGTGTGTAAGCTATATGGAATTTGATCACATTATTCGTACGGAACACCAAGTGTTATGCCGTATAGACACATAAGCGTATAATAACGTGTGAAAACCTAAGCGTAAACCATGTATGGAACATGAGCGTGTTGAACCATATGGTAAACAATAGTATGCCATGGCATATGGAAATATGAATGAAATCTTGTAAGGAAACATTAACGTTTTAATCCTTTGGAAACCTAAAGGTCACACCATCTAAAACATAATCGTGTTATCCTGTATGGAAACTGAGCGTGTAACTGAATGGAACATACAAATATGTATACTGTGAGCTAATTACCCGCACACACACCGAATGGTAAAACACCCACGCGCACCCCGTATGCCAACTACAGGCGGGCCCACCGTACGGAAAATACAGGCATGCCCGCCGTACAGTAGACACCAGTGCGCGCACCCACAACAACCACCGGCATGCACGCCGCATGGTAACCATCAGCCTGCATACAGAATGAAAAGCAATCGTGTATACCGTATGGAAAATGCCATCGTGTATACCGTACGGAAAATGCCATCGTGTATACTGTACAGACAATACTATCGGAAAATACAATCGTGTATCCTGTACGGAAAATACAATCGTGTATACTGTATAGAAAATATGAACATGTACTATATAGAAAAGCAAGCGTGTATACTGTACTAGAAATACGAGCGCGTATACTGTACTGGAAATACTAGAATGCATACTGTACTGGAAATACGAGCGTATGCACTGTACTGGGAATACGAGAATATACTGTACTGGACATGCTAGCGTGTATACTGTATAAAAATATAAACGTGCATGCTGTACTGGAAATACGAGCATGTACACTGTACTGGAAATGCGAGCATGTACACTGTATGAAAGAGTAAGCGTTCATACTGTACGAAAATACAATCGTGTGTACCGTATGAAACACCAGCGTAAATATTGCATGAGAAAACACGAGCGTGTATATCGTGAAAACCCAAGCGTGTAATCTATATGGAAAATGCAAGCGTACCTACCATACGGAAAATAGAAGCGTGTATAATATATGAAAAATTACAAGCGTGTATACTGTGTGAATATACAATCGCATGTTTGTATGCAAATACAATCACATGTTCTATATGAAAAACAAGCGTGTATACTGTATGCAGATGTAAGCATATACTGTATGCAAGACAAGCTTGCATTCAACCTGGATGATACAAGCACCTACCCTGTAGGAAACACAGCATATACACTGTATCAAAATCGAAGCGTGTTCTTGAAAATACAAGCGTGTTCTTGAAAATACAATTGTGTCATATTGTATGACAATACGAGCGTGTCACATCGTGTGGAAAACAGGCGTGTCCTACTGTATGCCAATACAAGCGTGTTCTATTGCACGAAAATACAAGCGTGTTCTATTATGCGAAAATACAAGAGTGTTCTATTTATACGAAAATACAAGCGTGTTCTATTATACGAAAATACAAGCGTGTTCAATTATACGAAAATATGAGCGTGTTCTATTATACGAAAATACAAGCATGTTCTATTGTATGAAAAATACAAACGTGCTCTATTGTATGAAAATACAAGCATGTTATACTGTAAGGACAATACGAGCGTGTATACTGTATGGCCAATATAAGCGTGTATACTGTATGGGAAATACAAACGTGTATACTGTATGGGAAATACAAACGTGTATACTGTATGGGAAATACAAACGTGCATACTGTATGGAAAATATAAGCGTGTATACTGTATGAGAAATACAAGCGTGTATACTGTATGAAAAATGCAAGCGTGTATACTGTATGGGAAATGCAAGCGTGTATACTGTATGGGAAATGCAAGCGTGTATACTGTATGGGAAATGCAAGTGTGTAAGCTGTATGGAAAATGCAAGCGTGTATACTGTATGGAAAATACAAGCGTGTATACTGTATGGAAAATACAAATGTGTATACTATATGGTAAATACTAACGTGTAGCACCGTATTATGTGTAGGTTGACCACATGCTTATCCTAGCATACGGATAACGTCACTTATCATGGCGTATCTAACATGAGCATACTCCCGAGCCTGCTTTACCGCATGAGCAACATTAGTGTATCATACAGTGCAGAACATGCTAGTGCACTACACGAAACCTGAGCGCACTGTGCCATGTGTAAACATGCACGTGTCATGCCATCTGATGTGTGCATGGCCACTGAGCGTGAACCTAAACATAGCCATTAACATGGTGATGCATATGTAACGTACTAACTGCGAAAATTGGCATGTGTAAATTGCATATATGCCCTATGAACCTGAATTACATATAGCATTAACAAATAAGCAGTGTCACAGAACATTGTGTGGGGGTGGGGGTGTCTGCACTCCTTAACAGTGAAAAGAGAGCTCAAAGCACTATAGCAAACCGGAGCATGGTACAAAAGGGGCGGAGCTACCATAACCGTGACTTGTACCTGAGAGATACCGCAGGGGGGTCAAGGGGAATAGCCACCAACAACCCATGCCTGACACTCCTGACAGCAAATTGCAGCATAGCCGGCAATGTACTGCTGCAAGGGGACCATGTGAGCTGCCCCTCCCCTGGAACCAGGCAGGGGAAGCAGGCCAGCACAGTGGTTAGCTGTGCCACTACCATCCTCCGACATCCCAGCCGTGCCGTACCACCCTCCAGGACGGGCTTCAATGACAGTGTTGCGTGGCTCAGGAGCGCTAGTACCACCGGAACGCGGCGCCAGAGGGGCGGGGCAACCCCCACGCTGCCAGACTATGCTATGCACCTTCCTGTCCTGTGAGATCTCCCGGTTCCTGCGTCCCACCGAACAGAGCGGAGCTGGCGATGCGCAGGCCAGGTATCTGTACATGGACTGTGCCTGCAGACTGGACCAGGGGCACAACGCTCGGAGAGGTAGGGAGGGCAGAGTGATTAGGCGGATTAGTATGGGCAATGCCTGCAGCACTTACAGCCCATGCCCGAACGCTCCCCGGAGGAGAAAGAGTAAAAACGCCATGCAATGCCATGAGAGGTCGCCACCAGTCAACCCCTCCCCCCGGGAATAGCCCGCCGCTGTGTCACCTGGTGTAAAGGAGAGCAGAAAGGGAAACAAATCACCGGCATGATGGCTCTGACTGCCGCTCCTGAAGCTCCCCTCCTGCTACCAATGCGGGCAGAGCCCGTCTACCTGCCACCAACGCTCCTCGCTCTGGCGGGAAATTCAAACGTGCGTGCTGCAGCCGGACGCCACACCTAACAGCGTGACGTCCAATGTGCCCCTGAGCCTGCACGTACTGGTATTTATACCACCCAGGCCCCTCCCATAAACTCAGGTTGTCATTCAACCTTTAACTTATACCGGGGGTCTAGTAGCGTGGACACCCAGTACAGGTCGTTCTCCTTCATCCTTTTTATACGAGGGTCCCTCAACAGGCACGACAGCATGAAAGACCCCATTTGCACAAGGACGGATGCCGAGCTACTCTTGTCCCGTTCCTCGTCCTTAGTGATGTCAGGGAAGGTATAATCTTCTTCCCCCCAGCCACGTACAACACCACGGGAACCAGATAGGTGACAAGGAGCACCCTGGGATGCCTGCTGTGGTTGGTCTTCCTCCTCCTCTTCAAAGCCACATTCCTCCTCTGACTCCTCTTCCTCACTATCCTCTTCCAGCGTTGCCGCAGGTCCAGCAAGCGATGCTGATAAGGCTTTTTCTGGTGGTGATGGTGTCCACAACTCTTCCTCTTCACGCTCATCTACTGCCTGATCCAGCACTCTTTGCAGGGCATGCTCCAGGAAGAAAACAAACGGTATGATGTCGCTGATGGTGCGACTGACCAGGTTTGTCACCTCCTCAAAAGGACGCATGAGCCTACAGGCATTGCGCATGAGCCTCCAGTAACGTGGCAAAAAAATTCCCAGCTCCGCAGATGATGTCCTAGCACCCCGGTCATACAAATATTTGTTGATGGCTTTTTCTTGTTGGAGCAGGTGGTTGAACATTAGGAGTGTTGAATTCCAAAGTGTCGGGCTGTTGCAAATCAAGCGCCTCACTGGCATGTTGTTTCGCCGCTGGATATCTGACAAGTGCGCCATGGCCGTGTAGGAACGCCTGAAATGGCCACACACCTTCCTGGACTGCTTCAGGACATCCTGTAAGCCTGGGTACTTGAGCACAAAGCGTTGTACAATCAGATTACATACATGTGCCATGCACGGCACATGTTTCAACTTGCCCAACCTCAATGCCGCCAACAAATTTGTTCAGTTGTCACAAACCACCATGCCGATCTCCAGTTGGTGCGGAGTCAGCCACAGGTCCACCTGTGCGTTCAGGGCCGACAGGAGCGCTGGTGCGGTGTGACTCTCCGCTTTGAGGCAAGTCAACCCCAAGATGGCATGACACTGCCGTATCCGGGATGTGGAATAGCACCTGTGGAGCTGGGGGGGGTGCCAGTGATGTGGAGCAAGACGCAGCAGTGGAAGAGGACTCGGCCGAGGATGTTATGGAAGAGGATGGAGTAGGAGTAGTAGAGGAGGTGGCAGCAGGCCTGCCTGCAAGTTCTGGCGGTGTCACCAACTCCTCTGCAGAGCCACGAATTCCATGCTTGGCAGCCGTCACCAGGTTTACCCAATGCGCAGTGTAGGTGATATACCTGCCCTGACCATGCTTTGCAGAACAGGTATCAGTGGTCAGATGGACCCTTGCCCCTACACTGTGTGCCAGACATGCCATAATTTCCTTTTGCACAATGGAGTAAAGGTTAGGGATTGCCTTTTGTGCAAAAAAATTTTTTAAAGTCCTCAGACTCCACCAGTTTGTATGGTAAAAGCTGGCGGACTAGCAGTTCCGACAAGCCAGCTGTCAGACGTCGGACTAGGGGGTGACTTTGAGACATTGGCTTCTTGTGCTCAAACATCTCCTTGACAGACACCTGACTGTGGGCAGATGAGCAGGAACTGCTCAAGGTGAGAGACGGAGAGGCGGATGGTTGAGAGGGGGCAAGGAGGGCAGCAATGGTTGACCTGACTGAAGATGCTGGACCAGGAGGAGGATGGCGGCTTTGACTTTGTGTGCTGCTTGTACTGACGTGTTGATCCCATAGGCGTTTGTGATGTGACATCATGTGCCTTCGCAAAGCAGTTGTGCGTAGTTGGGTGTTGGACTTCCCACGACTCAGTTTCTTCTGGCACAGGTTGCAAATGGCCTTGCTGTTGTCAGAGGCAGACACACAAAAAAAAAAGCCACACTGCTGAGCTCTGCGATGATGGCATTCTGGTGGTGGCAACAGCATGCGTTGATTGGCATCCCGTCTGGCTGACCCCGGGTGCCGATGCATGCTGTCTGACTGTGCCACTAGCTCCTTGCGATGACCTCCCCCTGCTTCAAACTCGTCTCCTCTCTGTCTCCCCATCTGAACTTTCCCCCTCTTCTTCTCTTCTAGCGGGCACCCACGTGGCATCCACAGACACATCGTCATCATCAACACCTTCACCGCTATCTGACACCTCAAGAAAGAAGCAGCAGCGGGTACAACATCATCATCACACTGTACGTCCATGTGTGTAATGCTGCCTGACTGAGACATATCCCTGTTAACTACATCCTCTGGCATTAATGCTTGCCTCATGTCTTCAAACTGATGTGTAAATAACTCCTCTGACGGATCAAGTAAAGCTGCTGTGGTGCTAGTGTTGGTGGTGGCAGCGGCAGGCGGGCAAGTGGTAGCATGAGAGGTGCCCGAAGCTAAGCTAGAGGAGGAGAAGGATGGTGCGTCAAGGTTCCGAGCGGAAGCTGTAATAGATTGGGTGTCTTGTGATAGCCAGTCAACTAAGTCCTCAGAACTTTGGTGGTTCAGGGTATGTGGCCTCTGAACACTGGCCATTTTAGGGCCAAAGGGAATCCCAGCACCACGACGGCCCCTGCGGGGAAGCCTTCCTCTGCCTGTCATTTTTTTGGTTAAATTTGCACAAGTGTCACACCAAATGTGATTTGCTCTAGGGTGACACAATTTGCCCTGCAGGCAAAAAAAACTGGCAACTGTGACGTGAACTGACAGTGACGACTGGTTTTATTTAACAGCCAAAAAAGTTTTTTATTTTATTTGCACAACTGTCACACCTTATGTGATTTGTACTAGGGTGACACAATTTGCCCTGCAGGCAAAAAAACTGGCATCTGTGACGTGAACTGACAGTGATGACTGGTTTTATTTAACAGCCAAAAAAGGTTGTTTTTTTTTTAATTTGCACAACTGTCACACCTAATGTGATTTGCACTAGGGTGACACAATTTTCCCTGCAGGCAAAAAAACTGGCAACTATGACGTGAACTGACAGTGACGACTGGTTTTATTTAACAGCCCAAAAAGTTTTTTTATTTTTTATTTGCACAACTGTCACACCAAATGTGATTTGCACTAGTGAGACAATGAGCAAAAAAGCTTGCCAGCGGAGTTCCCCTTTTAAGCAGTGGTCCCCAACCAGGGTGCCTCCAGCTGTTGCAAAACACACGGACTGATATATTTCAGCCCTTTGAATACTGTAGTAGTTAGTTGCTTTAAAGAAAAAAAGCTTGCCAGCGCAGTTCCCCTTTTATGCAGTGGTCCCCAACCAGGGTGCCTCCAGCTGTTGCAAAACACATGGACTGATATATTTCAGCCCTTTGAATACTGTAGTAGTTAGTTGCTTGAAGGAACTTAAGTTTTATACTGGAGTACCCCTTTTAACTAGCGGTTCCCTCCCAACCAGGGTGCCTCCAACTGTTGCAAGACACACGGACTGATATCTTTCAGCCCTAAAAAGGGCTTTTTTGGGTGCTGTCCTTAAAGCAGATGTTACACTAGTGCTTTAGGGGTAAACTGGACCCTGAATACACCACCTAGCAGCAACCTAGCTATCGCTTTCCCTATACAGCAGGAGCAGCTTCTTTAACCCTCCACTTCCTAAGCCTGCAGCATGCTGAATGAGGCTAAAATGGCGTCCGTGCAAGAGGTAGGAGGGTCTGGAAGGGAGGGACTGCTGCTGATTGGCTGTAATGTGTCTGCTGACTCTGACTCACAGGGTCAAAGTTTACTGCAATGTTAAAGTATAGGGGGTGGATCGAACTTCGCATATGTTCACCCGGCGATGCGAACATGCTAAATTCGCCGGGAACTGTTCACCGGCGAACAATTCGCGACATCTCTAATGTTAAGGACACGTGGGATGTGACCTTACCATTTACCCCAAGGGCTCTGCTCTTTCACCAATTCCGACCACCAGAACAGAACCAGCAAACTCCCTCTAAAGTGCCCCAAATTGAATATATTGTCCTTTTAGTAGCTGTACGTTGTATCTTTGCCTCCTGGCTCATGCCCTCTACCCCTACCTTGCTTATGTTGATAACGCAGCTTAAAAAACTTTGTGGAATAGACAGAATTGATTCAGAAAGACAAAAGACCACTCACACCGAAAAGTTCTTTGGTAAATGGAAGGTGTTTATTGTATCTCATTACACTGACAGTGAAATTGTTGATATAGTGAGGCACTTTAGTTCCACTGAATGGTGGGGGCGATAGGGAACACACTGGGAGCTTTACAATTACCACCGTAGTTCCATATCTGATCACCAGTTGCTCTCCCTCCGTCAATTATTGTCCTCAACACATACGGCAATTTTTTTTCGCCCTTCTTTTGTTATCTGAATTGTACAGTGTTACCTCAAAAGTATATGCCTGATCGCATGGAATACACATCACTGTATATTACCTGTATGACTGTACTCATGTTTCCCTCTTTCTATTTTTATATGTTATGTATTGAAAATGTTTTCAATAACGTGTTTAAAAAGAAAAAAAAAGCTATTACTGTCTAGGCTGGCAGAACATGCGTAAGCTTACTGGCACACTGTATACTGTACATAGACTTGTGTTACTTGTATATAATATGCATAACAGAAAATGTATATCTCACTCACCAGCACATGCTGGCACATACAGCATTCATAAAGATATCACTACATTGGCAGACATGCTTTGTGCTTGAAACCAGCCACTGTAATAGGCTCTATCACTGGCACAAGTGGGCACGCAGAATGTATGAAGCTATCAATGATAAGCTGGCATAGGATGTCACTGTCACATGCTACCACATAATACATATCCATATCACTGTCCAAAACTGGCATAAAGTACAAATAAACCTACCACTATCACAGGCTGGCATGCATAAAACCTACTGGCTCAAACTGGCATAAAGCTAAAAATAAACACAAAGGTAACAATGCAAAAACCAACAAACAAAAGATGCTCCCAGCCATCCACTTACATTATCACTGTCAGCAGCGTTTTCTACTTTAGCTCTGTTGAATGGAAGGGATTAAGTTAGAAAGCCTATAGAGTTCAGTATGAATATCCGGAGATCCAGGGTATAATGGGTAATTTCATGATTAATGTGGATGGATTAGATAGATATGAGATAGATAGATAGATAGATAGATAGATAGATAGATAGATAGATAGATAGATAGATAATAGAAAGGAGATAGATGATAGCTAGATAGATAGATATGCAGCAGCCTGCACCTGTAAGCCAGGTCTATATAATAGTTTGGAATCAATAGTGCTGGCCAACCTATTCTTTGGTTAGATATAAGATAGATAGATAGATATGAGATAAATAGATGGATATGAGATAGATAGATAGATAGATAGATATGAGATAGATAGATAGATAGATAGATAGATATGAGGTAGATAGATATGAGATAGTTGGATAGATAGATAGATATGACATAGATAGAGATAGATATGAGATAGATGATAGATAGATAGATAGATAGATAGATAGATAGATACTTCAAAGGAAAAAGCAGTGGCACTCCAATTTGGTGAAGAAAAATAGATTATTTATTCATCTCTGTGTGCAGCTGCACACAGAGATGAATAAATAATCTCTTTTTCTTCACCAAATTGGAGTGCCACTGCTTTTTCCTTTGAAGTATCTTAGAGGATCCTGGACCGGGACCCTGGCGAGGGGGCACCAACCTACAATTTTAAGGAGTGCTGCTTTCTCCCTGTGATCTAGATAAATAGATAGATAGATAGATAGATATGAGATAGATAGAAGATATATATGAGATAGATAGATAGATGTGATCTAGATAAATAGATAGATAGATAGATAGATATGAGATAGATAGATAGATAGATAGAAGATAGATATGAGATAGATAGATATGAGATAGAGAGATAGATAGATAGATAGATAGATAGATAGATAAATACAGACAAAGAATAAGTCAGCCAGCACTTTAGTTGATACCAAACTATTATATGGACCTAGCCTACAGGTGCATGCTACTAGGCTAAATATACAGCAACAGAAGAATGCAGCAGCACACTGCCAGCACAAGGATATAGTTGAAACATGAATATGCAGTTAAAACATGGAGAGCTATACAGCTATGGTGTGATAGATGCAAATGTGAAACTATGAGATAGTAAACCACTTAGCTCGCAAATTTGTCTCCGCCGGTGGTCAAATAGCTTGGACCGTCCCACCGCGATAAGGTGGCCTCATTGGGACGGACCCTACCCTGTGAATATGCCTCTGTGTGAACAGTTCAGTAAGCATGGCAGGGTCTGGAACATCCAAGACACCTTATATACACACCTGATAGAGGTGGGTGGGGTGCAAGGCCAACATGGAGGTAGCCACTCCCCCGTATGTGCAATACAGACAAAGAATAAGTCAGCCAGCACTTTAGTTGATACCAATGAGGCCACCTTATCGCGGTGGGACAGTCCAAGCTATTTGACCGCCGGCGGAGACAAATTTGCGAGCTAAATGCCTCACTATTTCATAGTTTCACATTTGCATCTATCACACCATAGCTGTATAGCTCTCCATGTTTTAACTGCATATTCATGTTTCACCGATATCCTTGTGCTGGCAGTGTGCTGCTGCATTCTTCGGTTGCTGTATATCTAGCCTAGTAGCGTGCACCTGTAGGCCAGGTCCATATGATAGTTTGGTATCAACTAAAGTGCTGGCTGACTTATTCTTTGTCTGTATTGCACATACGGGGGAGTGGCTACCTCCATGTTGGCCTTGCACCCCACCCACCTCTATCAGGTGTGTATAGAAGGTGTCTTGGATGTTCCAGACCCTGCCATGCTTACTGAACTGTTCACACAGAGGCATATTCACAGTGTAGGGTCCGTCCCATGAGGCCACCTTATCGCGGTGGGACGGTCCAAGCTATTTGACCGCCGGCGGAGACAAATTTGCGAGCTAAGTGCCTCACTATTTCATAGTTTCACATTTGCATCTATTACACCATAGCTGTATAGCTCTCCATGTTTTAACTGCATATTCATGTTTCACCTATCTCCTTGTGCTGGCAGTGTGCTGCTGCATTCTTCTGTTGCTAGATAGATAGATAGATATGAGATATATAGATATGAGATATATAGATATGAGATAGATAGATAGCTATGAGATAGATATATAGATAGATGAGATATATAGATAGATATGAGATAAATAGATAGATATGAGAGAGATAGATAGATATCAAGCAAGAAACCAGCTGTACACAAAAAAATTAGTGCCAAAATAGGTGGAGGTTTATTGCATCATCCCAGTGTACAAAGAAGCGACATTTCTGCGACCTCTTGTCGCCATTTTCAAGCTTGAAAATGGCAAAGAGAGGTCGCAGAAACTTTGCTTCTTTGTACACTGGGATGATGCAATAAACCTCCACCTATTTTGGCACTAATTTTTTTGTGTGCTGCTGGTTTCTTGCTTGATGTGTAGTTGTGAACCTTTCACCAAGGTCCACATCCAGCGTGCACCATCTTCGCTTGTTTTCTACTCGAATAGTGCTGCTCTTCTTGGATTTTTTTTTAGAAGATAACTAGATAATAGATAGATATGAGATAGATATGAGATAGATATGAGATAGATAGATAGATATGAGATAGATAGATATGAAATAGATAGATAGATAGATGGATATGAGATAGATAGATAGATATGAGATAGATAGATAGATAGATAGGAGATAGATATGAGATAGATAGATATGAGATAGATATGAGATAGATAGATAGATATGAGATAGATAGATAGATATGAGATAGATAGATATGAAATAGATAGATAGATATGAGATAGATAGATAGATAGATAGATATATATGAGATAGATAGATAGATGGATATGAGATAGATATGAGATAGATAGATATGAGATAGATATGAGATAGATAGATATGAGATAGATATGAGATAGATAGATATGAGATAGATAGATAGATGGATATGAGATAGATAGATAGATAGATAGATAGATATGAGATAGATAGATAGATAGATAGATAGATATGAGAGAGATAGATAGATAGATAGATAGATAGGAGATAGATATGAGATAGATAGATAGGAGATAGATATGAGATAGATAGATAGATATGAGATAGATAGATATGAAATAGATAGATATGAGATAGATAGATAGATAGATAGATAGATAGATATGAGATAGATATGAGATAGATAGAAATGAGATAGATAGATAGATATGAAATAGATAGATAGATATGAGATAGATAGATAGATATGCGATAGATAGATAGATATGAGATAGCTAGATATGAGAAATAGATAGATAGATATGAGAGAGAGATAATAGATGATAGATAGATATGAGATAGATAATAGATAGATAGACAGATAATAGATAGATATGAAATAGAAAGATACACTATTTAAAAAAAAAAACTTTTGAGAAAAGGTTCCTGAGACCCTGTGAAGTTACCACTGTCCCCCCAGGTCTGTGTGAAGGCAGCATGGGCAGAGGTCCCTGTGGAACTAACAGCCATGTAGTTTTTGCAGTCTAAGGACTGTTATAGGTATATTCTGGAACATTCAAGCATATAGTGCCACCTAGAGTTAATGACAACCTCAATGTATCCTGTGCCACTGCTATAATAGCAAGAAAAAGAAAATATTCTACTAACTGTTAAGACATGTTCATAATGTCAAAATCAGTCTGGTTTTTGAAGTGAATATCACATGTTTTTGCATTAAAATCAGGCTGTATTACTTTAAAAACCTCACATTTATTTTAATACACGATATGTGAAAAGAATCTCCTACCAAACTAGAATAAATAAAGGACTGAAATCAGAGCACTACCTGACTACCCTCGACTGGCACCCCAGTCCACTATTTGTATAAAAGATTCTGCCAACTGAAGGTTAACCCCAGGGGACACTTCATCTATTTGATGAGATAGTATTGCTTGGCTCCCTATATTTTTGGGTACATGTCCCAGTGTAATGAGCATTAGCTGGACACAGTTTCCAGTAATCAGGTGTGATATGGGGTGTGAGATACAGGGCAGATGGAATTACCCTAGGGGCAGATGGAATTAACCCCTTGTATTCGTGATGCCAGGGTGTGGTTTATCCTCAATACTACCTGAAGGTATACCGCTGGATCCTGGGCTAGGCACAGGGGCAATAATGACTACAAATCCAAGTTAAGGACAACGGTAACTTTACTGAGTGACAGATGGTACAGTCTATACAGTGTAGCCGGGCCCACGGAGGTGACCAGTGACTTCAGAGACCTTAAGGGCTTGCTGGGACCTGCAGTGGTTTTGGACAATTTAGTGCAGGCCACAATGACTTTACAATAGATGACAGTGACTGACTTGACTTGACTGGAGACAGATTAAGCTGTGACTTTAGCTTACTTGTAGACTTGTAGCTTGTGGCTACAGACTTGACTTGAGGCTCCTATGACTCCAGACTCTTATACTCAACTGCACCTCAGCAAAGACTCAGGAACTAAGAGAGAGAAGGGCTTTTATGGGGGAGACTCTTGTCTGGTCCCATTGGTCACCCTTAAGTCGCCTGGTCACTAATACCTCCTGGAACACTGCAGTGCTCTGTACACTGAGGACAAGCAGGGCTCTGTACACTGAGGACGAGCAGGGCTCTGTACACTGAGGACAAGCAGAGTTCTGTACACTGAGGACAAGCAGGGCTCTGTGCACTGAGGACAATCAGGGCTCTGTACACTGAGGAAAAGCAGGGCTCTGTACACTGAGGAAAAGCAGGGCTCTGTGCACTGAGGACAAGCAGTGCTCTGTACACTGAGGACAAGCAGGGCTCTGTGCACTGAGGACAAGCAGGGCTCTGTGCACTGAGGACAAGCAGGGCTCTGTGCACTGAGGACAAGCAGGGCTCTGTGCACAGAGGACAAGCAGGGCTCTGTACACTGAGGAAAAGCAGGGCTCTGTGCACTGAGGACAAGCAGGGCTCTGTACACTGAGGACAAGCAGGGCTCTGTGCAGTGAGGACAAGCAGGGCTCTGTGCAGTGAGGACAAGCGGGGCTCTGTACACTGAGGACAAGCAGGGCTCTGTGCACTGAGGAAAAGCAGGGCTCTGTGCACTGAGGACAAGCGGGGCTCTGTACACTGAGGACAAGCAGGGCTCTGTGCACTGAGGAAAAGCAGGGCTCTGTACACTGAGGACAAGCAGGGCTCTGTACACTGAGGACAAGCAGGGCTCTGTGCACTGAAGACAAGCAGGGCTCTGTGCACTGAGGACAAGCAAGGCTCTGTGCACTGAGGAAAAGCAGGGCTCTGTACACTGAGGACAAGCAGGGCTCTGTACACTGAGGACAAGCAGAGCTCTGTGTACTGAGGACAAGCGGAGCTCTGTGTACTGAGGACAAGCAGGGCTCTGTACACTGAGGACAAGCAGGGTTCTGTGCACTGAGGACAAGCGGGGCTCTGTGCACTGAGGACAAGCAGGGCTCTGTACACTGAGGACAAGCAGGGCTCTGTACACTGAGGACAAGAAGGGCTCTGTGCACTGAGAACATGCAGGGCTCTGTACACTGAGGACAAGCAGGGCTCTGTACACTGAGGACAAGCAGAGCTCTGTGTACTGAGGAAAAGCAGGGCTCTGTACACAGAGGACAAGCAGGGTTCTGTGCACTGAGGACAAGCGGGGCTCTGTACACTGAGGACAAGCAGGGCTCTGTACACTGAGGACAAGCAGGGCTCTGTACACTGAGGACAAGCAGGGCTCTGTACACTTAGGCTCTGTAACAGCAGTATGATTGACAAGCCCGGAGCCAGCACAATGCCTTGCTTGTCCTGCCCACATTGTATTTGGACTCCTCACAGAGAAACACAGACAATAGCTGCAGGGAAAGCATTTTTTTTTGCCAAAAATATACACATTTTTAACCAATGTATATTGAAAAAAAACATATAATGGTATTATCTACATTTTATCAAAAGTTTTTGCTAATGAAAGGTACACTTTACATTCACACCATGTTTTTGTTTATGGTTAATGTATACGTTTTTTTCTTAGAAATACCCAGATACATTAACAGATGCTAAAAATAGATGCTGCTGTATGCCATTCATGTCCCATTGATTTACATTATAAAAAAAAGGACCATAACATATGAGTTTTTTTAGCGTACACAATAGTGTGGTTGACCATATTTTTGCATACAGCTATATTAGACAGACTGTAATGGGAAAAGTAAAATAGAGACAAACACAGTGTGAATTAGGGGTGTGAATCGCCAAGAATTTGGCGATTCGATTCGAATCGCGATACCAGTGTGGCGATTCGATATATCCCGATATATCGCGATACCGTCTAGGTGACGATACATCGCGATATATCCCGATACATCGCCCACCTGGGAGCATTCATAGATCCTAATAGACGCCGCTGTCAGCTTTGACAGCGGCGATCTACTAGTCCGGTGCTCACTTTTCTCATGTTATACCGTCCAGGCTGCAAAATAAAAGAAAACGCACTTTCTCTTACCTGCCAACGAGCCCCCGGAGCTCCGGTACACTCCGGTACAGGTGTTCGGTCCCCGGGCTGTATTCTTCTTACTTCCTGTTAGCCCGGCACGTCACATGGAGCTTCAGCCTATCACCAGCAGAGGCGGGACATCGCTGCGGCCGGTGATAGGCTGAAGCTCCGTGTGACGTGCCGGGCTAACAGGAAGTAAGAAGAATACAGCCCGGGGACCCAACACCTGTACCGGAGCTCCGGGGGCTCGTTGGCAGGTAAGATAAAGTGCGTTTTCTTTTATTTTGCAGCCCGGACGGGATAACATAAGAAAAGTGCGCGCCGGACTACTCCTTTAATAGCCAGCCGCGGCGATCGCCGCATGCTGGCTATTAGCGGCGGCCCCCGGCTACTGAAATCAGCCGGGGGTCGCATAGTACGGAGCGGGCACGAGTCGGAGCCCGCTCCATACACCCAGAGCGACGCCGTGTCAGATCCGGCCTGCCCGGCTCCACAAATGTGGAACTTTTATCTCCTGATGCCCAGGACATGCTGTTCCGGGCGTCAGGAGATAAAAATTCCACATCTCTAAAAGAATCGATTCAAAAATATTTTGAATCTATTCAGTATCGGCAAATGAAAAAATCGCGATTATCGCGAGAATCGATTTTTTCTTACATCCCTAGTGTGAATACGCCCTTACTTGGACGGAGGCTGTATAACAGTGTATAACAGTATGGACGTGGTTTGCTCCTAACCTTACTAATTGGTTCCTGGGGCATACACAATGATGGACAGACAATGGTGGACATAGCTTACTCAACAAATATGCTGTGGCCACACCCCCAAGTCCTCTAGAGGGACTTGAAAAGTGTATAAAAAAAGTTTTCAAAAATAAAAAATAAAAAAAACCTTCTATACTCAAAAATTTAATCTTTAAACTCAAATAAAAAAAATCTAAAAAATAAATAAATAAACATATTTGATATTTCTATGTTCAGAAATGTCTAAACTATTAAAATAAAACATTATTGATCCTTTATGGTGAGCAATGTAAACAGAAAAAATACCACATGTCAGAATTGCTGATTTTTAGTAAAATATGTATCAAGAAAAATGTTATAAAAAGGGATCAAAAAGATCCATCTACCCATACAGCCATGGATATGGAAATGTAAGAAAGGTATAGGGGTCAGAATTGGATTTTTAGCACTTTTTTATTTTTATTTTTATTTTTAGGTTTAAATTTTTTAACAGTAGTAAAATATAACATAGGCTATATAATTTTTCAATTGTATCCTACTTATATATTTTTTTCCTGTTTCCCAGTATACACTATAGTGAACTGAAAGGTGTCACTACAAAGGCCAGTTCGTCCTTGCCCCTATATGACCCTGTAGATATAAAAATAAGAGTTATGGCTATAAGAAGGCGAGTAGGAAATGGGTTAATGAATGTTATATCTATGGATTCGCTAGATGATGTATATAAATACAATGCTGTTTTGCACTACTGAGGCTTGAGAAAGATCCCATCAGGGGATTGAAACATTACTGCTGACTGCTGTTCTAGGACACATGATGCAATAAAGCACTAAGAATTTTTTTTTGGGCGATTTTCTCTAATTTTGTCTATAGATATACAGTAACTCTAAAGGTAATGTTCTAGATGCAGTCCTAAGTAAAACCGTACATGACCCATTTTGATACCACTGTTTTAAGCTACAATGTCACACTCAGCCCTGATTATATATATATATATATATATATATATATATATATATATATATAAGAATACAGCAGCACACTGCTAGCACAAAGAAACAGATAAAACATGAAATGCTATATAGGTATAATGCAAAAAAGAAAAAGTGAGGTACTTAGCTCACAATTTGGCGGCCAAATAGTTTGAACCATCCCACCACGGTAAGGTGACCTCATTGGGACGGGCCCTACACTGTGAATATGCCTCTGTGCAATCAGTTAAACAGGCATTGCAAGGTCTGAGACATCCACACCTTATACAGCACCTAATAGAGGTGGGTGGGGTGCAGGAGCCAACATGGAGGTAGCCAATCCCCCATATGTGTAACACAAACAAGGATAGGTTGGCCAGGACATACTGATACCAAAACTACTGCATGGACCTGGCATACAGGTGCACGCTGCTAGGCCAGGTCCATGCAGCAGTTTTGGTATCAGTATGTGCTGGCCAACTTATCCTTGTTTGTATATATATATATATATACATACATATATATATATATATATATATATATACATACATATATATATATATATATATATATATATATATATATATACATATATATATATATATATCTGTTCATTTATACAGCCATGTATTGAAGGCAGACTGTAGACTGGACATTTATTTTTAGTAGCAGATCCTTATGTAAATGCAATGTAATGCCTGTTCAATAATGCAAACCCAAATGGAGAATGACTTGACAGAATGAGCCTAGGATCTGCATGACAAAATGCTGAAGGCCCCAGGACCGGCCTCATACAACCATTACTCATCCCAGGAGCCCTGGCTGTAAAGTTATGTACGGGGAGGCAATTCCACCACAATGTCAAGCCCTCATTGGTAGCTCTTAGAAATAGATGCCAGAAGCTGCACTGTTTTATTATGTGGGTGTATATTTATATTGCTGCTCTTTATGTCTCCAGTAGTTATTATAGGCTATAATGGAGCTGTCAACTTTAATATATGTTGATTCAGAAAGCTGTGAAAACCACTTCTGCCTTTTGAAGAGAACAGTGTTACAGTCATTACATTGGGCTGCAATATTGATCTGTAAGAAAAAGTGGCCTGAAGGCTTCATCGCTCCATGGCTTCCCTTCAGACATCTGCCTATAAGAACCATCAATGTCAGACTGGGGTTTCTTGGTCCCACTAGTGGAGGTGGGGCACATTGTATACGCATGATGTATCATAAGTAAGATCTAATAGGTTATTTATGAATCCTCAGCTTCCTATAGGGTCATCTACTGCTAGACGCTTCACTATTTACAGTGGGCCCACTGGAGAATTTTTTGGGACCATGATAGTCTAGTCGAAATCTGCATCTCATTTACATCAATTTGTACTGGCTCTCACAAGGCTGCTGTGGTGACTAATAAGACAGACGTGAGGTTTTTATGTCAATTGAGTTATCCTTTCTAAAACAACATCTCTATGGGAGAGCTTGTGATACAGCATTCATGTATTTTTGGCTTTCCCATACAGATGCATGGAGCGGGTGTGTTGGCCACCGATTCCTACCGTGGTTGACACATTTAATTCATGCAGGAGCTGGGCCGGGGGGTTCCAGCGGTCACTTTTTTTCATTGTTTAGAATTTACACCATTTACAGTAAGGGATAAATAATGTTATAATAATTTTTTTAATGTTTAGAACAAATCTGCAGCAAGTAATATAAAAAAAAATGTATTTGTATTTATTTTTTATTTGAAAAAAAAAATAAAATAAAATAAAAAAATAAAAAAAAATAAAAAATATATATATATATATATATATATATATATATATATATATTCAAAAAGCAACCCCTCCCTTGTCCCATTTTACAAAAAAAAATTTGGCAGTTTTTTTTTTATTTTAGAAAAAGTTCCCTCTTGGAACTTTTAGGCCATGTTCACAATACGGAATTCTCGCGGAATTCCACGAGCGGAACTCTGAACTTTACATTAGTGTGAATGGGTCTCCGCGACACCCAGTCACACTGTAGAATTTCCGCGGCGGACAATTCCGCCACTGAAATTGTTCTGCGCAAAGAAAGAACATGTTCAATGGTGACGGCTCAGTGCCCCACGGCCCTAGCGCCGAATAACCTCCGGCTGTGGCCGCCAGACGGAAACTCAGCTCGTGGAATTCAGCCGCGAGAATTCTGTAGTGTGAACGAGGCCTTATAAGCAATCATTAGACTTCTTATACTAAACAATGCTATTCTCTTGCATAGCATTGCTCAGTATGATCGGTGCTGTCTCAGGCAGACTTTAGAAGATCACTGAGTAGCAAGCACCATAGGAACTGATCAGTCCCCGCAGTTATATCGTGGGGGTGCCGATTGGTTGGAAATGAATGCCACTTCTGTTAGTAACCTCTTAAATGCAACATTAATGACCGACATTGCTGATGTCCATCATTCACTGTGACTTCATAGCTTTAGTGCACACTGTGCCTACTTGTGCAGTTCGTGTCGTCTAGGGGTTAATATGCTCTATAAAAGACATCATCAGTTTAACTGTGTGTTATAAATGATGTTGAGTTGTGTTTGTCTATGAATGGGGCTTGGATACCAATCGGTCCATATTTTATTAATCAATCTGGAAATCCAAGTACTTTCAAAGGGTTTACTTCATTGTTCTACTTACTGTAATTGTTCTTGCAACTGAATACGTTATTTTTATTATCATTACCATTATTATTGGTAAAGTATAATCTGACCTTCTAACTTTTCTCATGAATAGCATTGAGGGTCCATAAGCCAATTGGGGATTCTGACTTAGAAATCTAATTACAAATTATCACCGTTCCCGGTCCAGACGCTGCAGTCTGTCCCAGTCTGTTACTTACCATGATGCTGCATTGTCTCGCCTTTCCTGCTGATATTCCAAACACACTAGAGCCAATCTCTTAGGCTGTATTTGGAAAAGCATCAGCAGAGCGGGGAGAGCATGTTATCAGGGCAAGTAAACAATGGTGATGAGCAGCATGTGCCATATACGAATTCGCGATATTTCGCGAATATGAGGACGAATATCTGTCCCATATTCATGAAATTCAAATATTCGTTATATTCGTGACGTTTTTTTGAATTGCGAAATTTCGCTATTGATAATGCGAAATTAATAGCGAAATTTTGCTCATCTGCGCATGCGCGCTATAACATCATGCGAGCGACGTTGCTAGGGACGTTGCTAAGCTCTGACAACTGTGCTTGCAGAACTCTCATTGGCTCACAGGCATAAGTAGGGCGGAATTTCCACGAATATTCGCATTGCGAATATTCGGATTGCGAAAATTCGCAAGCATAAACCTTTCGCCTCACAGTCTTATCCCTGGGTCTTTAATGAAATGATACAAGCATTGCATTTATCAGTCGAAGGAGATCCCTACAATGTGCTCAGTTTTTAAAACAATTTGAAAAAAAGACAAATATTCGTAATGGCGAATTTTAATCGCGAAATTCGTAATATTCGCGAATTCGCTAATATGTGATATTCGCAATGAATATTCGAATTGCGAATATTTGTGAGCAACACTAGTAAACAGAGGGACTGGGGAGGACCAGAGCCCCGATGTACACCGGCACTTTACTTTATTACTTTATTTAGTTATTCTATAGCTCTAATTTTCAATCAAAAAATGACTTGCTTTTTTATGAGATATATTTTTTATTAACTTTTTAATCTGTAACATGCCTTCTAACAAAATTGGAACGCTCTTTCTAGGACTTGGCTGCAACTGTGCACCTTTGTATTTGTATTGAGTGTATGATCTTCATTAACCTCTTAAGGACCCAGGGCGTATGGATACGCCCTCACACCCTGGGCCTTAAGGACCCAGGGCGTATCCATACGCCCTGGCGTTTTCCTGTCCCTGCCGCGTGCCGGGCAGAGATCGGAAGCGGATGCCGGCTGAAATGCTTCAGCAAGCATCCAGGGCAAACGCCAATGGGGGCTATGTCTGCCCCCCATGTCGGCGCTCGCCGCAAATCGCGTGGGAAATCGCCCCAGCGATCTGCGGCGATACCGGGCTGATCGGGTCTCTGGGACCCGACCTCCCAGTAATTTTGCATGATCCCGGTTGTCACAGACAGCCAGGACCATGCTGAAGTATAGGAGCGAGGTGACAAGCCTGCCACCTCCTCCGATCCCCTGCGATCCGTAGGTTAGCTAACCGACCAATCGCAGGGGCGGGGAGTGCTGGGGACTGGCCCCGGTACTTACCTCGTCCCTGAAGACCCGGATCCTGGCGGCGGAGACGGCGGCAGCAGCGACAGGTGAGTTTATCTTCGGCGGCGGCGCTGGACCTTTGCAGCAGTCCAGACCGCCGTAAAGCGATCTGGACTGCTCCATCTGGTCCCCTTACACTACAACTCCCAGCATGCCCAGACAGCCCTTGGCGTCTGGGCATGCTGGGAGTTGCAGTTTTGCAACATCTGGAGGTCCACAGTTTGGAGACCACTGTGCCCTTCCAGATGTTGCAAAACTACACATCCTCAGCATGCCCTTACTGTCCAGGCATGCTGGGAGTTGTAGTTCTGTAACATCTGGCCCTTCAGATGTTGCAGAACTACAACTCCCAGCATGCCTGGACAATTTTGGCATACTGGGAGTTGTAGTTTTGCAACATCTGGAAGGGCACAGATTGGGAACCACTGTATTAGTGGTCTGCAAACTGTAGTCCTCCAGATGTTGCAAACTACAACTCCAAGTATGCTGATAGTTGTAGTTCAGCAACATCTGGCTCTAAAAATGTTGCCGAACTACTACTTCCAGCATGCCTGAGAATGTTTGGGAGTAGTGGTTTTGCAACAACTGGAGGCACACTGGTTGGGAAACATTGTCTGTTTCCTAACTCAGTGTTTCCCAACCCGTGTGTCTCCAGCTGTTGCAAAACTATAACTACCAGCATGCTCTGATAGACTGTGCATGCTGGGAGTTGTAGTTTTGCAACAGCTGGAGGTCCCCCCCCCCTGTGAATGTACAGGGTACATTCACATGGGCAGGGGGCTTACAGTGAGTATCAGGCTGCAAGTTTGCGATGCAGCAAATTTTACGCGGCAGCTCAAACTCGCAGCGGGAAACCCCCGTCCGTGTGACTGTACCCTAAAAACACTACACTACACTAACACAAAATAAAATAAAAAGTAAAAAACACTACATATACACATACCCCTACACAGCCCCCCTCCCCTCCCCAATAAAAATGAAAAACGTCTGGTATGCCACTGATTCCAAAATGGAGCCTCCAGCTGTTGTAAAACAACAACTCCCAATATTGCTGGACAGCTGTTGACTGTCCAAGCATGCTGGGACTTTTGCAACAGCTGGAGGCACCCTGTTTGGGAATCACTGGCGTAGAATACCCCTATGTCCACCCCTGTGCAAATCCCTAATTCAGGCCTCAAATGCACATGGCGCTCTCACTTTGGAGCCCTGT
The DNA here is from genome assembly GCF_029499605.1 of Hyla sarda. NCBI lineage: Eukaryota > Metazoa > Chordata > Amphibia > Anura > Hylidae > Hyla > Hyla sarda. Next base: position 52,243,627 of record NC_079190.1, read on the forward strand.
CGTATTTCAAGGCAACAGTTTAGGGCCACATATGGGGTATCGCCGTACTCGGGAGAAATTGCCTAACAAATTTTGGGGGGCTTTTTCTCCTTTCACCCCTTATGAAAAGGTGAAGTTAGGGTCTACACCAGCATGTTAGTGTAAAAAAAATAAATTGTTTACGCTAACATGCTGGTGTTGCCCTATACTTTTCATTTTGACAAGAGGTAAAAGGGGAAAAAGGCCCCCCAAAATTTGTAATGCAATTTCTCCCGACTACGGAGATACCTAATATGTGGGCGCAAAGTGCTCTGGGGGCGCACAACAAGGCCCAGAAGGGAGAGTGCACCGTGTACATTTGAGGTGATTTGCACAGGGGTGGCTGATTGTTACAGCGGTTTTGACAAACGCAAAAAAAAAAAAAACCCACATGTGACCCCATTTCGGAAACTACACCCCTCACGGAATGTAATGAGGGGTGGAGTGAGAATTTACACCCCACTGATGTCTGACAGATCTTTGGAACAGTGGGCTGTGCAAATTAAAAAATTTGTGAATCTCTGTTCCAAAGATCTGACAGACACCAGTGGGGGGGTAAATGCTCACTGTACCCCTCATTACATTCTGTGAGGGGTCTAGTTTCCAAAATGGTATGCCATGTGTTTTTTTTTTTTTGCTGTCCTAGCACCATAGGGGCTTCCTAAATGCAACATGCCCCCGGAGCAAAATTTGATCTCAAAAAGCCAAATATGACTCCTCCTCTTCTGAGCATTGTAGTTCGCCCGTAGTGCACTTCTGGTCAACTTATGGGGTACCTCCATACTTAGAAGAGATGGGGTTACAAATTTTGGGGGGTATTTTCTGCTATTAACCCTTGCAAAAATGTGAAATTTGGGGGGAAACACACATTTTAGTGACATTTTTTTTTTTTTTTTACATATTCAAAAGTCGTGAAACACCTGTGGGGTATTAAGGCTCACTTAATTCCTTGTTACGTTCCTCAAGGGGTCTAGTTTCCAAAATGGTATGCCATGTGTTTTTTTATTTTTTTGCTGTTCTGGCACCATAGGGGCTTCCTAAATGAAACATGCCCCCCCAAAACCATTTCAGAAAAACGTACTCTCCAAAATCCCCTTGTCGCTCCTTCGCTTCAGAGCCCTCTAGTGCACCCGCCGAACAATTTACATAGACATATGAGGTATGTGCTTACTCGAGAGAAATTGGGCTACAAATATAAGTATACATTTTCTCCTTTTACTCCTTATAAAAATTCAAAAATTGGGTCTACAAGAACATGCGAGTGTAAAAAATGAAGATTGTGAATTTTCTCCTTCACTTTGCTGCTATTCCTGTGAAACACCTAATGGGTTAAAAGGCTGACCGAATGTCATTTTGAATACTTTGGGGGGGTGCAGTTTTTATAATGGGGTCATTTATGGGGTATTTCTAATATGAAGACCCTTCAAATCCACTTCAAACCTGAACTGGTCCCTGAAAAATAGTGAGTTTGGAAATTTTGTGAAAAATTTGAAAATTGCTGCTGAACTTTGAAGCCCTCTGGTGTCTTCCAAAAGTAAAAACTTGTCAATTTTATGATGCAAACATAAAGTGGACATATTGTATATGTGAATAAAATTTTTTTTATTTTAAATATCCATTTTCCTTACAAGCAGAGAGCTTCAAAGTTAGAAAAATGCTAAATTTTCAAATTGTTCATCAAATTTTGGGATTTTTCACCAAGAAAGGATGCAAGTTACCACAAAATTTTACCACTATGTTAAAGTAGAATATGTCACGAAAAAACAATCTCGGAATCAGAATGATAACTATTAATAGTTATTAATGTTATTAATGTTTAAAGTGACAGTGGTCAGATGTTCAAAAAATGGCCGGGTCCTAAGGTGTAAAATGGCTGGGTCCTTAAGAGGTTAAAGTTGATGTCACATACCAGTATACACACAGTTTTAGAACACATGCTAAGCTCTGACAGATCCTTCTATATATATATATATATATATATATATATCCAATGCAGGTATAAGGCAGCACACCGAGTAGTGTTCAAATAAAGTGCAGTTTAATGTCCCATATCCAAATACAACGTTTCGGCAGTATCACACTGCCTTTCTTAAGCATGAGATGCTTGAGAAAGGCAGTGTGATACTGCCGAAAAGTTGTATCTGGATATGGGACATTAAACTGCACTTTATTTGAACACTACTCGGTGTGCTGCCTTATACCTGCATTGGATACCTACCTGTACAGTCTGCGACTGGGACTGTTAGAAACTTGGCTTGCACCCACTTGCTGTGTGACTACTCTGGCCGTGCTGTCTCCGCATCTCTTGTGTGTGTATATATATATATATATATATATATATATATATATATATATGATATGATACAAAGTATTTCTTTAATATCTGCAATAATCCAGGTCAAATAGTATGGTGAATAGTCAGTAAGCAGTACAATCAATTAACACAAGGAAGCGAATGAACAGACTGGAAAGTTGAGCTTTTCTGGCAATGCTCTTGTATATTTATTATCATTAGTCGGAATATCATGTCTGTCTGTATAGATTATCAGCCATTATAACCTTATTATCATAAAAACAGCAATAAAACCATGTAAACTGATGACAAGGAATAAGCATGGACACATAGATTGGGCACAGGTGTATAAATCTTAGCTTGGGACTCTTATTGAGAGCTTGCTCTTTCTGAGTGTTGCTGTGTAAGAGGGGGCGTGAAAGAGGAGTTTCAAAAACTGGAGTTTGAAAGCAGGAGGTTGAGATCGCTGTGAGTTTAAATTTTTGAACCCACAAGGTCTACAAAAAATTTTAAGTGTAATTTTGACTGTCTGTTTTTTCCTATACATTTGTGAAATCCCCATTACTAGATGGCCTCCATGTTGGAAAATGCAGTCCAATGTACATCCTGTTCAATGTATGCAATCCTTGAACAACAGTTTGAGGGTGCATATTGTTGTGCGAGATGTGTGCTAGTTGTCCGTTTGGAGGCCCAGATCCTGCATCTAGAGGGGCGACTGGCAACAATGAGAAGCATTAACAACATGGAGAGGAGTCTCCTGCTCACTGAGCAGGCACTCTCGGGAATAGAGGTGGGGGAGGACAGTCAGGCAGTTAGCTGGGTTACAGTTAGAAAGAGGGGTAGGGGAAAAAGTGTCAGGGAGGCTAGTCCTGAACTGGCACACCCCAACAAGTTTGCCCGCTTGGCAGATGAGGGGGATGCCATTACAGAGCTAGCAGAACTGCAGCAGGATACCGCCTCTGACCGCCAGGGGGGTGTCTGCTCCAGTAAGGAGGGAGGGAGGAGTACAGGGCAGGCCAGACAGGTACTAGTGGTGGGGGACTCAATTATTAGGGGGACAGACAGGGCAATCTGTCACAAAGACCGGGATCGCCGAACAGTGTGTTGTCTGCCTGGCGCACGAGTTCGGCACATCGTGGATCGGGTTGACAGGTTGTTGGGCGGGGCTGGAGAGGACCCAGCAGTCATGGTACATATTGGCACCAATGACAAAGTAAGAGGTAGGTGGAGTGTCCTTAAAAATGATTTCAGGGACTTAGGCCGCAAGCTTAAGGCAAGGACCTCCAAGGTAGTCTTTTCTGAAATACTACCAGTACCACGAGCCGCACCAGAGAGGCAGCGGGAGATCAGGGAGGTAAACAAGTGGCTCAGAAGCTGGTGTAGGAAGGAAGGGTTTGGGTTCATGGAGAACTGGGCTGACTTCGCTGTCGGTTACCGGCTCTACCGTAGGGACGGGCTGCACCTCAATGGGGAGGGTGCAGCTTTGCTTGGGGAGAAGATGGCTAGAAGGGTGGAGGAGTGTTTAAACTAGGGACTTGGGGGGAGGGAACCTACAGCAAAGAGGGGGAAGATAGTGTAGATAGAGAGGTGGGAATTATAAATGTACCTGGGGGTGGAGCGGAGGGAGGGGTTAGAATAGTTAATAGGATTAGGCTTCATAGGAAAATAAAACTTACACCCTTGAATCCCATTAACCCCAATAACATAAAGGATGGAAATGTAAAGTGTATGTTCACAAATGCCAGAAGCCTAGCAAATAAAATGGGGGAGCTTGAGGCCTTGATACTGGAGGAACATATTGATATAGTTGGGGTCACTGAGACATGGCTGGACTCCTCGCATGACTGGGCTGTCAATCTGCAGGGGTTTACATTGTTTCGCAAGGATAGAATGAACAGAAAAGGTGGTGGCGTCTGTCTGTATGTAAGAAGTGGTATGAAAGTCAGTGTGAACGATGCCATAGTGTGTGATGATTCTGAGGATGTGGAATCACTGTGGGTAGAATTACAAAAGGAGGGAAATACTGAAAAAATTATATTTGGTGTAATCTACAGACCCCCTAATATCACTGAAGAGATAGAAGGTTGGCTGTATAAACAAATAGAGAGGGCCACCCGGGCAGGTACAGTGGTAATAATGGGAGATTTTAACTATCCAGATATAGATTGGGGTCCGGGGTTGGCTAAAACTACAAAGGGGCGACAATTCCTAAATTTATTGCAGGATAATTTTATGGGCCAGTTTGTGGAGGACCCAACAAGAAGTGATGCCTTGTTGGATCTGATCATTTCCAACAACGCAGAGCTGGTTGGTAATGTAACTGTGCGGGAAAACCTTGGTAATAGCGACCACAATATAGTTACTTTTGACTTAAAATGTAGAAAACAAAGACAGGCGGGGAAGGCAAAAACATATAACTTTAAAAAGGCAAATTTCCCTGGGCTGAGGGCTGCACTACAGGACATAGACTGGGGGGAGGTGTTCTCAAATACTGATACAGAAGGTAAATGGGACATCTTTAAATCAACTCTAAATAACTATACAGCTAAATATATACCAAAGGGGAACAAATATAAACGATTAAAACTAAATCCTACATGGCTGACACATGATGTTAAAAGAGCAATAAACAATAAAAAAATAGCCTTCAAAAAATACAAATCTGATGGGTCAGCTATAACATTTAAACAGTACAAGGAGCTTAATAAAATCTGTAAAAATGTAAGAAAAACAGCAAAAATTCAAAATGAGAGACAGGTGGCCAAAGAAAGCAAAACTAATCCTAAATATTTTTTTAGATATATAAATGCAAAAAAACCAAGGACAGAGCATGTAGGACCCCTTAATAATGATAATGGGGAGGTTTTCACAGGCGATCAAGAGAAGGCGGAGCTACTGAATGGGTTCTTTAGTTCTGTATACACTATGGAAAAAGGAGCTGACATTGGCCAGGTCAGTGCTGGTAACACATCATGTAATGTACTGAACTGGCTTAATGTAGAGATGGTACAAGGTAAGTTAAGTGATATAAATGTAAGCAAATCCCCAGGACCGGATGGACTACACCCAAGAGTTCTTAGAGAGGTAAGTTCAGTAATATCTGTACCCCTGTTCATGATATTTAGAGATTCTCTGGTGTCTGGTATTGTGCCAAGGGACTGGCGCAAGGCGAATGTGGTGCCAATCTTCAAAAAGGGCTCTAGGTCTTCCCCAGGAAACTATAGACCAGTAAGTTTAACGTGCATTGTGGGTAAATTGTTTGAAGGACTTATAAGGGATTACATACAGGAATACATAGGGGATAATAGTATTATAAGTGATAACCAGCATGGGTTTACTAAGGATAGAAGTTGTCAAACCAATCTAATTTGCTTTTATGAAGAGGTGAGTAGAAGCCTTGACAGAGGAATGGCTGTGGATATAGTGTTTCTGGATTTTGCTAAAGCGTTTGATACTGTCCCTCATAGACGTCTGACAGGTAAGTTAAGGTCTTTGGGTTTGGAAATTTTAGTTTGTAACTGGATTGAACACTGGCTCATGGATCGTACCCAGAGAGTGGTGGTCAATGATTCGTACTCTGATTGGTCCCCGGTTATTAGTGGTGTACCCCAAGGTTCAGTACTGGGCCCGCTGTTGTTTAATTTATTTATCAATGATATAGAGGATGGTATTAACAGCTCTGTTTCTATCTTTGCAGATGACACCAAGCTTTGTAGCACGGTACAGTCTATAGAGGATGTGCATAAGTTACAAGATGACTTGGATACACTAAGTGTCTGGGCATCCACTTGGCAAATGAGGTTCAATGTGGATAAATGTAAAGTTATGCATCTGGGTACTAATAACCTGCATGCATCGTATGTCTTAGGGGGGATTAAACTGTCAGAGTCACTGGTAGAGAAGGATCTGGGTGTACATGTAGATCACAGACTACAGAATAGCATGCAATGTCAGGCTGCTGCTTCCAAAGCCGGCAGGATATTGTCATGTATCAAAAGAGGCATGGACTCAAGGGACAGGGACATAATACTCCCCCTTTATAAAGCATTGGTACGGCCTCACCTGGAATATGCTGTTCAGTTTTGGTCACCTGTCCATAAAAGGGACACTGCGGAGTTGGAAAGGGTGCAGAGACGCGCGACTAAACTAATATGGGGCATGGAACATCTTAGCTATGAGGAGCGATTAAAGGAGTTACAATTGTTTAGTCTTGAGAAGAGACGTTTAAGGGGGGATATGATAAACGTATATAAGTATATTAATGGCCCATACAAAAAATATGGAGAAAAACTGTTCCAGGTTAAACCCCCCCAAAGGACGAGGGGGCACTCCCTCCGTCTGGAGAAGAAAAAGTTTAGTCTCAAGGGGCGACACGCCTTCTTTACCGTGAGGACTGTGAATTTATGGAACGGTTTACCTCAGGAACTGGTCACAGCAGGAACAATTAACAGCTTTAAAACAGGATTAGATACATTCCTGGAACAAAATAAGATTAATGCTTATGAAGAAATATAAAATCTCATCCCTTCCCCAATATCGCGCCACACCCCTACCCCTTAATTCCCTGGTTGAACTTGATGGACATATGTCTTTTTTCGACCGTACTAACTATGTAACTATGTAACACAGTGAGAAGCCATGTGGCACTTTCTGATATGACATGTAAGGCTGTCTTCACACTACATCTCTAAGGGGGACAGACACTGCGATTTTAAAGGGTATGCTCACACTACGGAATCTCTGCCCGGAGACATTTCAGACAGAGATTCTATCTGCAGTGTCTGCCACCATAGTCCATCGGTACTTGGACGGTGCGGACCTATGCTGTTACCATTGACGGCAATGCAGTCTGTGCAGATTTCAGTAGAAAGAACTACTTTAGTCTTTTGGCGGGTCAGGAATCCTTAAATTCTAAAGTGTGAATGGGTCACTGGAAAACTGTTCGCACAATGATAGATTCATGCAGCAGAATTTTCTAAGCAAAATTCCACTTAGAAATTTCGCATTGTGAATGTTCAGGATAGGCTACAGAATTGTTACCCCTGGAAAATACCATTTTTGAACTACAATAAACAGGATTGTTGTCAGGTTTTCTTCAATTGCATAGCCTGAAAGAAACAATGGAAAAGGGGGACATGACAAAACCTATAGGGTGAAACCACGCGATCAGGTTGCGTTATTGCCCCTAGACAATAAAAATAAACATTTTCCCATATCAATCGATATTTAACTTGTGAACAGAGAGGATCCCACTGAGATCCCTCTCTGATCATAAGAAAAGGCGTATGCCTGTCCTTATGATCAGAGGGGGATCTCAGTTATCTATTCCGGATAGAAACATAGCCTGCCATCAGAAAAAGACCACCTGATCTCAGTGGGATCCTGTTCACACATTAAATATCTATTGATATGGGAAGATGTTTATTTTTATTGTCCAAGGAAGATATAGATGAAAACTAAAGGTCGTGTAATTTCTCTTAAGCCGAACGCTCCGGGTCCCTGCTCCTCCCCGGAGCGCTCGCGACGTTCGTCTCCATGCAGCGCCCCGGTCAGACCCGCTGACCAGGAGCGCTGCACTAGTGTCACCGGCGGGGATGCGATCCGCGTAGCGGGACGCACCCACCCGCGGGTCGCATCCCAATCTCCTCACCTGCCACGTCCTCTGTCTGCTCAGTCCCGGCTCTCTAAGATTTAAAGGGCCAGTGCGCCATTGATTGGTGCCTGGCCCAATCAGTACCTGCACCTGTACCTTGCATATATAAACCCACTTCCCCTTCCTGTCCTTGCCGGATCTTGTTGCCTTGTGCCCTGTGAAAGCGTTTAGTGTGTTCCCAAGCCTGTGTATCCAGACCTTCTGCTGTTGCCCCTGACTACGACTCTTGCTGCCTGCCCTGACCTTCTGCTACGTCCGACCTTGCTCTTGCAACGTCCCTGTGTACCGCGCATATCTCAGCTGTCAGCTGGGGTTGAGTTGCTATCGGGTGGAACGACCTGGGGGTTACCTGCCGCTGCAAGTCAATCCCGCTTTGCGGCGGGCTCTGGTGAAAACCAGTAACCCCTTAGACTCCGTTCCCCTGGTACGGCCCACGTCATCACCCCACTGACACAGAGGATTCACCACCTGTGTCCTAGCTGCATACCTATCCAGATCCTGACAATTTCCTTAACTTAATATTGGAAACTGACATGATGCAGTAACAAACTGCAACCTAACTGTAATGCAACCTTAATTTAAAAAAGGTTAAATAAGGTTCAGGAAGGGGACACAATCTAAAATTTTGTATGAAGGAGGAAAGATTAGAAGCAACTTTAGAAAATATTATTTTATTGAAGAGTATTAGATGCTTAGAACAATCGTCCAGCACATGTGATACACTGTGGGCATGACCCATCTATGCCACACTTAGCATGTTGAAAAAAAACTACTACAAGAGGACATAGTTTTATATTAGAGGGGCAAGATTGACGTGGTAATATCAGGAAGTATTACTTTACTGAGAGAGTAGTGGATGCATGGAATAGCCTTCCTGCAGAAGCGGTCCTGCAGAAGCGGTGATGGAGTTTAACCTGTTGGGGACGAAGGGCGTACCTATACGCCAACTCCCTCCACTCTAACAACGACCGGGACCCGTGGCTAATAGCGGGCAGTGCTGATCGCGGAGCCGCGCACAATTAACCCTTTAGATGCGGCATTCAAAGTTGATCGCCACATTTAAAATGAAACTAACTAATGCCGGTTAGCTCAGGGGGCTGTTTGGGATCGCCGCGGCGAAATCGTGGCATCCCGAACAGCTGGAGGACATGAGGAGGGTCCCCCTACCGGCCTCCTGGTGTCCGATCGCAGAATGACTGCTCAGTGCCTGAGATCCAGGCATGAGCAGTCAAGCGGCAGAATCATTGATCAATGGTTTCCTATGAGAAACCATTGATCAATGTAAAAGATCAGTGTGTGCAGTGTTATAGCCCCTATGGGAGCTATAACCTTGCAAAAAAAAAAAAAAAGTTGGAAAAAAAGTTAATAAAGATCATTTAACCCCCTTCCCTAATAAAAGTTTGAATCACAGCCCCCCCCTTTTCCCATTAAAAAAAAAAACTGTGTAAATAAAAATAAACATACAAGGTATTGCCACGTGCAGAAATGTCCGAATTATAAAAATATATCACTAATTAAACCGCTCGGTCAATGGCGTACGCGCAAAAAAATTCCAAATTCCAAAATAGCGTAATTTTAGTCACTTTTTATATCATGAAAAAATAAATAAAAAGCGATCAAAAAGTCTGATCAATACAAAAATGGTACCGATAAAAACTTTGTACGTGGAAAAATAAAAAAGTTATAGGGGTCAGAATATGACAATATTAAAGGGGTATTCCAGGAAAAGACTTTTTTCTTTATATAGGTATAAGGCTATCCTTCATATAAGATAGATAGGTATAATGCTGTCCTTTATATAAGATAGAGATAGGTATAAAGCTATCCTTCATATAAGATAGAGATAGGTATAAGGCTATCCTTCATATAAGATAGAGATAGGTATAAGGCTATCCTTCATATAAGATAGGGATAGGTATAAGGCTATCCTTCATATAAGATAGATATAGGTATAAGGCTATCCTTCATATAAGATAGAGATAGGTATAAGGCTATTGTTCATATAAGATAGAGATAGGTATAAGGCTATCCTTCATATAAGATAGATATAGGTATGAGGCTATCCTTCATATAAGATAGAGATAGGTATAAGGCTATCCTTCATATAAGATAGAGAAAGGTATAAAGCTATCCTTCATATAAGATAGAGATAGGTATAAGGCTATCCTTCATATAAGATAGAGATAGGTATAAGGTTATCCTCCATATAAGATAGAGATAGGTATAAGGCTATCCTTCATATAAGATAGAGATAGGTATAAGGCTATCCTTCATATAAGATAGAGATAGGTATAATGCTGTCCTTTATATAAGATAGAGATAGGTATAAAGCTATCCTTCATATAAGATAGAGATAGGTATAAGGCTATCCTTCATAAAAGATAGAGATAGGTATAAGGTTATCCTCCATATAAGATAGAGATAGGTATAAGGTTATCCTTCATATAAGATAGAGATAGGTATAAGGCTATCCTTCATATAAGATAGGGATAGGTATAAGGCTATCCTTCATATAAGATAGAGATAGGTATAAGGCTATCCTTCATATAAGATAGAGATAGGTATAAGGCTATCCTTCATATAAGATAGAGAAAGGTATAAGGCTATCATTCATATAAGATAGAGATAGGTATAAGGCTATCCTTCATATAAGATAGAGATAGGTATAAGGCTATCCTTCATATAAGATAGAGATAGGTATAAGGCTATCCTTCATATAAGATAGAGAAAGGTATAAGGCTATCATTCATATAAGATAGAGATAGGTATAAGGCTATCCTTCATATAAGATAGAGAAAGGTATAAGGCTATCCTTCATATAAGATAGGGTCAGAAACTATTCATAGTTTTCAGGATAATGGGCAGACTAGATGGGCCGAATTGTTCTCATCTGCTGACACATTCTATATTTTATGTTGCTATGCAACAAATTAGGTGGATCAGGGAGTCTTTTTCTGATGACAGACTTTATTTCTTTTCAATAAAATTTTATGGACATTTTAACAAATACAAAGAAAAAAGTTACATGTTGAGCATCTTGCTATGGCATAGTTGTATAAACATATACATAAAAGAACAAAATGTATATATAAAGAATTCAAAGGTCTCGACAATATTATTAATAAAACATGAAAATACCCTTAACAGCTGTAACTGAGAATGATCCCGGTGACAGGGTGTGTCAGAGCTGGCCCTGACGTTTAATGTTAGCTTGTCAATAAAGCAAAAGGATAAAGTCGTCAAGATAATACAATTAATCTGTTTAAGTCAAACAAAAATGATCACATAGTGGACATCAATATGATAAGCTCGTGTGGCGAAATGCTGGACCACAATGTAAAAACATAGTATACCTATTGACATCAGAGTGGATTCGCCAGACCCCATCCAGAACTCCTCGGATTTAGAATGTGGTCTCTGAGATGGTCATTTGAAGGAGAAAAGGGATCAGAGAGGATCTCAGTGGGATCCTCTCTGTTCAGACATTAACCCCTTCCCGCAGAATGTCATATATAAACGCCGGGTTGTGCAGTGCGTTCGCGCATCCCGGCGTTTATAAATGACATGCAGTTAACCCGGCGATGCGCAGCATCGCACGGGTTAACTGGCAGAAGTCCCGCTGTTTCCAGCAGGGGACAACTTCTGCTTCACCCCCAGGACCATCAATTGATGGTCCTGGTCAGCGATCACTGTGATTGGTCCCTGTGGACCAATCACAGTGATCTGGGGTGAAAGTTCAGATCCCCCGCACTGCCCGCCCCTGGAAGTCGGGCAGAACGGGGGACGAAGGCTGCAGGGGCTCGCGGGGACCTGCATCATTCGGGGGGAACACGTGGGGACCGGCGGACTTACCTGATCAAGCGGCGGGACCGAGGAGCAGCGCGGGACCGGCCACGTGGACGAGCAGCGACGGGTAAGTATGTAGTCCTCAGAGGCAGCAGTGAAGATCTTCACTGCTGCTTCTAGGAGTCTGAAAACTACAACTCCCAGCATGCCTAGACAGCCTTTGGCTGTCTGGGCATGCTGGGAGTTGTAGTTTTGCAACATCTGGAGGGCCTCAGTTTGGAGACCATTGTATAATGGTCTCCAATCTGTGCTCTTCCAGCTGTTGCAAAACTACAACTCCCAGCATGCACTGACTGTCCAGGCATGCTGGGAGTTTTAGTTAAGCAACATCTGGCCCTTCAGATGTTGCCGAACTACAACTCCCAGCATGCCCTTCAGCTGTCTGGGCATGCTGGGAGTTGTAGTTTTGCAACAGCTGGAGACACACTGGTTGGGAAACATTGTTTCTAACTCAGTGTTTCCTAACCTGTGTGCCTCCAGCTGTTGCAAAACTATAACTCCCAGCATGCACTAAAAGACCATGCATGCTGGGAGTTGTAGTTTTGCAACATCTGGAGGGCCCCAGTTTGGAGACCATTGTATAATGGTCTCCAATCTGTGCTCTTCCAGCTGTTGCAAAACTACAACTCCCAGTATGCACTGACTGTCCAGGCATGCTGGGAGTTTTAGTTCAGCAACATCTGGCCCTTCAGATGTTGCCGAACTACAACTCCCAGCATGCCCTTCAGCTGTCTGGGCATGCTGGGAGTTGTAGTTTTGCAACAACTGGAGACACACTGGTTGGGAAACATTGTCTGTGTCTAAGTGTTTCCTAACCTGTGTGCCTCCAGCTGTTGCAAAACTATGACTCCCAGCATGCACTAACAGACCATGCATGCTGGGAGTTGTGGTTTTGCAACAGCTGATGCAAGCCCCCCCACCCCCGTGAATGTACAGGGTACATTCACATGGGCGAGGCTTTTACAGTGGGTTTCTCGCATCTTGAGATGCAGCAAATTTTGCGCTGGGAAACTCGCTGTAATCCCCCGCCCATGTGACTGTACCCTAAAAACACTACACTACACTAACACAAAATAAAATAAAAAGTTAAAAACACTACATATACACATACCCTTACACAGCCCCCCTCCCCCAATAAGAACGTCCGGTACACCACTGTTTCCAAAGCAGAGCCTCCAGCTGTTGAAAAACAACAACTCCCAGTATTGTCGGACAGCCGTTGACTGTCCAGGCATGCTGGGAGTTTTACAACAGCTGGAGGCACCCTGTTTGGGAATCACTGGCGTAGAATACCCCTATGTCCACCCCTATGCAAATCCCTAATTTAGGCCTCAAATGCACATGGCGCTCTCACTTTGGAGCCCTGTCGTATTTCAGGGCAACAGTTTAGGGCGACATATGGGGTAGTATCGCTGTACTCGGGAGAAATTGCGTTACAAGGTTTGGGGGGCTTTTTCTTCTTTAACCCTTCATGAAAAGGAAATGTTGGGGTCTACACCAGAATGTTAGTGTAAACATTTTTTATTTTTTACACTAACATGCTGATGTTGCCCTATACTTTACATTTTCACAAGAGGTAAAAGGGAAAAAAGCCCCCCAAAATTTGTAACGCAATTTCTCCCGACTACAGAGATACCCCATATGTGAGCGCAAAGTGCTCTGGGGGCGCACAACAAGGCCCAGAAGGGAGAGTGCATCATGTACATTTGAGGTGATTTGCACAGGGGTGGCTGATTGTTACAGCGGTTTTGACAAACGCAAAAAAAACAAAACCCCACATGTGACCCCATTTCGGAAACGACACCCCTCACGGAATGTAATGAGGGGTGCAGTGAGAATTTACCCCCCACAGGTGTCTGACGGATCTTTGGAACAGTGGTCCATGAAAATGAAAACTTGTACAGCCCACTGTTCCAAAGATCTGTCAGACACCAGTGGGGGGCAAATGCTCACTGTACCCCTTGTTACGTTCCTCAAGGGGTCTAGTTTCCAAAATGGTATGCCATGTGTGTTTTTTTTTGCTGTTCTGGCACCTTAGGGGCTTCCTAAATGCGACATGCTCCCCGAGCAAAATTTGCTCTCAAAAAGCCAAATATGACTCCTTCTCTCCTGAGCATTGTAGTTCGCCCATAGTGCACTTCAGGTCAACTTATGGGGTACCTACATACTCAGAAGAGATGGGGTTACAAATTTTGGGGAGTATTTTCTGCTATTAACCCTTGCAAAAAGGTGAAATTAGGGGGGAAACACACATTTTAGTGGAAATTATTATTTTTTTTTTTACATATGCAAAAGTCATGAAACACCTGTGGGGTAATAAGGCTCACTTTATTCCTTATTACATTCCTCAAGGGGTCTAGTTTCCAAAATGGTATGCCATGTGAGGGTTTTTTGCTGTTCTGGCACCATAAGGGCTTCCTAAATGCAACATGCCCCCCAAAAACCATTTCCGAAAAACGTACTCTCCAAAATCCCCTTATCGCTCTTTCCCTTCTGAGCCCTCTACTGCGCCCGCCGAACACTTTACATAGACATATGAGGTATGTGCTTACTCGAGAGAAATTGGGCTACAAATATAAGTATACATTTTCTCCTTTTACCCCTTGTAAAAATTTAAAAATTGGGTCTACAAGAACATGCGAGTGTAAAAAATGAAGATTGTGAATTTTCTCCTTCACTTTGCTTCTATTCCTGTGAAACACCTAAAGGGTTAAAATGATGACTGAATGTCATTTTGAATACTTTGGGGGGTGCAGTTTTTATAATGGGGTCTTTTGTGGGGTATTTCTAATAAGAAGACCCTTCAAATCCACTTCAAACCTGAACTGGTCCCTGAAAAATAGTGAGTTTGAAAATTTTGTGAAAAATTGGAAAATTGCTGCTGAACTTTGAAGCCCTCTGGTGTCTTCCAAAAGTAAAAACTCGTCACTTTTATGATGCAGACATAAAGTAGACATATTGTATATGTGAATAAAAATTTTTTTTATTTGTAATATACATTTTCCTTACAAGCAGAGAGCTTCAAAGTTAGAAAAATGCAAAATTTTCAAATTTTTCATCAAATTTTAGGATTTTTCACAAGGAAAGGATGCAAGTTACCACAAAAATTTACCACCATGTTAAAGTAGAATATGTCACAAAAAAACAATCTCGGAATCAGAATGATAACTAAAAGCATTCCAGAGTTATTAATGTTTAAAGTGACAGTGGTCAGATGTGCAAAAAACGCTCTGGTCCTTAAGGCCAAAATGGGCTTGGTCCTGAAGGGGTTAAATACCGTATTTTTTCGCCCTATAGGACGCACTGGCATATAAGACGCACCCTATTTTAAAGGTGCAAAATCTAGAAAAAAAAAGATTCTGCACCCAACAGTGATCTTCAACCTGCGGACCTCCAGATATTGCAAAATTACAACTCCCAGCATGCCCGGACAGCCGTTGGCTGTCCGGGCATGCTGGGAGTTGTAGTTTTGCAACATCTGGAGGTCCGCAGGTTGAAGACCACTGGTATAGGAGGTAGTACTCACAAGTCCCCGCCGCTCCGGACCCGTCACCGCTGCCCTGGATGTCGCTCCATCGCTGTCGCCGTGTCCCCGTGGTGTCCGGACGTCTTCTTCCCCGTGATCCACGCTCTCCGTCGCTGTCATCACGTCGCCGCCATCACGTCGCTACGCACGCCGCTCCTATTGGATGAGGGGACAGCGTGCGCGACGACGTGATGATGTCGAAGGAGAGCGCCGGCCATGCAGGGGATCCCGGCACGTAGCAGACACCGAGGAGGCAGGTAAGGTCCCTCCCGATGTCCTGTAAGCTGTTTGGGACGCCGCGATTTCACCGCGGCGGTCCCGAACAGCCCCAGTTAGTGTCACTTTCCCTTCAGACGCGGCGGTGAGCTTTGATCACCGCGTCTGAAGGGTTAATACAGGGCATCACCGCGATCGGTGGTGTCCTGTATTAGCCACGGGTCCCGGGCGTTGATGGCCGCAGGGACCGCCGCGTTAGGTGTGTGTATTCGCCGTATAAGACGCACCAACTTTTCCGCTCCAGTTTCGGGGAAGAAAAAGTGCGTCTTATGCGGCGAAAAATACGGAATTCTATTGTTATGGGAAAATGTTTATTTTTATTGTCCAGAGACTTCTTAAAAAACTTCTGAGGTCTTTGCCTGCTCCTGACAGCTAATACAGGATTAAAGCATTACTGACTGCCCATCTGTCCTCAATCCCGCTCTCTTCATTGCACTCTCCCAGATCACACCTATAGAAAACATATTAATTAACATGAAGCTGTAAAAAAAAAAAATATTATCCATGAAGCCAAATGACTTCTATGGTTGGAACGAAGAAAGGCCTGACTGCTTGAAACAGGCAGATAAAGCGCAGCATGTCAGCACGCAGCACTATGGCAATGGGATTACACCGAATCTGATTACACACGATCCCTGTGCTAATGATCTGGGTTGGTGCTGCATTATGTTAAGTCAGCTTACTGTGAAATCTGTATACTGAATACGCTGCGCCTTCATCATCCAGAACATACACTCCGTAGCCGAAACTGCAAAGAATCTCGGCTTTCTTCCACAAGACAGTAATGATAGATTTGGAAATCTATACAAAAGGGAATCCTTCTGGATATATAAAATTAACTCATTATCTCCACTGGGTTTGAACGAAAACATTGATAACGTCTAAAAAAAATAACACAAGACTCATATACACATACACACTAGAGAGGAGCGAACTTACAGTAAATTTGATTCGTCACGAACTTCTCGGCTCGGCAGTTGATGACTTATCCTGCATAAATTAGTTCAGCCTTCAGGTGCTCCGGTGGGCTGGAAAAGGTGGATACAGTCCTAGGAGACTCTGAAGGCTGAACTAATTTATGCAGGAAAAGTCATCAACTGCCGAGCCGAGAAGTTCGTGACGAATCGAATTTACTGTAAGTTCGCTCATCTCTAATACACACCATACAGTCCAAACCCGTATATGGTCACGGTCACAAGCAAACATAACGGGACTTTGGCAGTATATATGGGTACAACACATCGGTGTACGTGTAAACTTATATGTCCTATATATGTATGCAAGCAAGTTCATATGCAAATAGCTCAAAACAGAGTTAGAACCAACGGTGTCACTAGAAATATGATCTTATCTAACATCAAATCACTGTGACACTAGATATATGTTTTTTTTTAGAATACCCATTAAGTGAATTTTAATATAGTAAGATAGATTTTAATAAGAATGATTTTATACTATCTGTACAACTACAGTCAGGGCTGAGCAAATCATCAGCCATCCACACAGATATAAAGATATACAGTTTTTACACATAGAGATAATATCAACTAATATCGTTATAACACGTTTTACTAATAACATGGGAATTTACCAAACATAAAAAATTAATCAAAGTGTTTACTAACATCTAGATGTGCAAAAGGTATCAATCTGACAATATCTAAATATGTACATATATTACACCAGTATAAATACTATCGCCGACCTCAAATTCAACACGTGTATATATATATATATATATATATATATATAGATAGATAGATAGATAGACAGCATCATGCTAGCCACACAAATCATAGCATCAGAGTCGCAACAGTGTTTGCCCCCTGCACCTGCAAACCCTCTCCTATCAAACCAATACTCGCACTGATAACAATATGACAGCTGCGCGAATCAGTAAATATACAACGGACTACAAGCGAGTGTGGAGGAAATCCCCCTCGAAATATCCGGACGGCTGCACTGCTATCCAAGCATACCAAAAAGCTACAAAAGTTGTTGTATGCCCAATACAACCCCATAAGGTGAGTGGCAATTGTATACAGTACTACTAACCTTAAACACCCATACGATCAAACATACCATGCAATGAAGGCTCTGTCTTGTGTTTTTTCCTGTCTATAGACCAATCATACTTTGTAACGACATCACTTATCACATCACTTTATCACATAATTTACAGCGTAACGGAAAAAAAAATTGTGGGGAGAAATTAAAAAAGAAAAAAACAATTTAGCAATTTTTGGGGAGTTTCTTTTCTATATAACGCACTTTTTGGTAAAAATGACACCTTATCTTGATTCTGTAGGTCCATACGATTACAACTATACTCAATTTATATTGGTTTTGCTTTCTATTTTACTACTTTTTACCACTGATAGGTTTAAAATTGTCCTATTCTTACTTTTTCATAAATGAGGATGTTTGAGGTTTTTGCACCATGATCTGTAGTTTTTATTAGTAAGATTTTGTTTTGATGGGACTTTTTGATCCCTTTTTATTAGATTTTTTTCTGGTATATGAAGTCACACCCTTGCACTCTTTTGATTGCAGACACTGAACAATGCTGTGCCATAGCACAGCATTGATCAGTGTTATCGGTGCTCCATCAGTACAGGCTGCTGAGGATGCCTGCATTATTGGAGTCTAATTCAAACGGGAAGGAGGTAGGTAGGTACCCTCAGCCCTTCCTCTCAGCTGATTGGGACACCATGCTTTTGCCACGGGTGTTCCGATCAGCTCCCCTGAGCTACCAGCACTGGATTTTTGGCATTTTTGGGCACCGCAATCAACTTTGATTGTGGCGTCTAAAAGATTAATGCCAGAATTGGCCTGATCTCTAGCATTACAGGTCTCGGCTGCTAAGAGGACAGGCACAAGAAGCCAGGAACAAACAGGTATGAAGCGAGCTCAGCTCCTCAGCCATATATACAACGGCAGTCATTAAGGGGTCTGAAAGAAGAAAACTGGAATCTGATTGGTTGCTATGCGCAACTGTTCCACTATTCCCTCTACTCAGGTTCTGATAAATCTCCTCTAGAGTGTTTACCTCTTCACTATAGGTCCTGTCGGTACAAGGATGCAGGCCTTGTGTGTTTGGGGCCTATGAGCGCTTCATACATCAAGTCGAAACGTTGAGTGAGGGGGGCAGGATAAAATTAAAAGAGATTTGTGGACATGTGCTCATGGCCATCTTAGATTTTTCAAATCCAAAACCCTGTGACCCATGTTTTATCATTTTTATTTCTAAACCTATAAGCAAAGCATCTTCTGCTTCTGACAGTTTTGAAACAGCGCCCCCTATGTGCGTTAGGTTATGTCCATTTCCATAGGTAACAGTGAGAGGGTTTGACAGTTGACATAGATAACAGTGAGAGTATAATGGGGAACTACTGTCAGCAATATTACTCAGTAGAACCATTACCTTTATAAAGAATTGTATAAGACATCACATCCTGTTTCTGTCTAATAAATCATCATTGTAGTAACTGGATCCGAAAGAGCAAATGATAAAAGCTACAAAAATGATACATCCGTCTACTACTTACATCTAATGTGGGAACAGGTAGTGCCCTTCTCTGGTAGCGCTCTGCAGATACTACCATGTTCCTGCACAAACTGATCATAAACATTGAAGCAAAAATATAATTTGTTCTTCTTAATGTTCTTCTATAAATGTTAGGCGAAAAGCAGAATAAATCAATTAAATCAAATTAGAGTAACAGCGGTTCTTCTCAGCAGGAAAAGTCATCGTACACAGCCGCTACTGACAGATGCTTTCCCTAATGCTATTCATGTTAAATAACTACGAATTGTAATTTTTATTTAACGCTACAATACCTAGTATGATAGAATCTATGTATTTGAAACTCTGTGAAACTTTGTGTGTGTGTACGTTCCAACATTATTTTCAAATGGCTGGAGATATTACGATGTTACGATATTACGTTTTACACAAGGTTTGTGCCGCGGCGCTCCCCATTCATTTGAACGAACCGATCAGAGTCAAATAGTGATTCCAGTCGGCTCATTTTTGGACCATATGCGGTTTTGTTGCCAGACTGAAAACAGCGGTCTCGCCCAATGACTCTGAACACACAGCTAAGACAATACAGGACGGGCTTAGGGACAACTCTGTAAATTGGCTGGCAAAGCTGACGGAGGCATTTAAATGGCTCTAACAATAAAGTGCAGATCAAAATGATCTGTATGAGTAATCGACCCTAAGTGTACTAAAAAAGAATTTAACATTTTTTTTAAATGTATTTAAAAATGTAAATAAACCCGCCCATATTTAAAAAAATCAAATCCCCCCACTTTTTCAATTGTCCAAATTAATAAACAATAAATAAATAAATAATGGGATTGTCTTCTGAGAGACGTATTATTGTGTCAGAGTGTGACCCTACAGGAAAATCCTCTTATCTTCTGGTGAGCCTGTCCAACCATTGGAATAAAGCACCCCATACACAGCCGAACCCTCCATTTTCGGTGGGATTGGCTGGCAGTCTGATGTGTATGGATGCCTTCAATAAATGATGTCGGGGAAGAGAAGGACTTGTTAGACTTCAACTGTCCGATCCTTTGTATTCAGGGGGGTAAGCTCCCACTAGAGTTCATTGACAGCAGCTTACCTTCCTCTATCCAATTAGAAACACACGAATATTCAGCCATGCCAAATTGTGCAAGTTCTCCCACTTAAAAAGATGAGAGAGGCCTGTAATTTTCATCATAGGTATACCTCAACTATGAGAGACAGAATGAGAAAAAAATCCATAAAATCACATTGTCTGATTTTTAAAGAATTAATTAGCAAATTATGGTGGAAAATAAGTATTTGGTCAATAACAAAATTTCATCTCAATACTTTGTCATATACCCTTTGTTGGCAATGACAGAGGTCAAACGTTTTCTCTAAGTCTTCACAAGGTTTTCACACACTGTTGCTGGTCATTTGGCCCATTCCTCCATACAGATCTCCTCTAGAGCAGTGATGTTTTGGGACTGTCGCTGGGCAACACAGATTTTCAACTCTCTCCAAAGGTTTTCTATGGGGTTGAGATCTGGAGACTGGCTAGGCCACTTCAGGACCATGAAATGCTTCTTAAGAAGCCACTCTTTCGTTACCCAGGTGGTGTTTTGAATCATTGTCATGCTGAAAGACCCAGCTACATTTCATCTTCAATGCCCTTGCTGATGGAAGGATGTTTTCACTCATAATCTCACGATACATGGCCCCATTCCTGCTTTCCTTTACACGGATCAATCGTCCTGGGACCTTAGCAGAAAAACAGCCCCAAAGCATGATGTTTCCACCCCCATGCTTCACAGTAGGTATGGTTGTTATTTGGATGCTACTCGCCATTCTTTCTCCTCCAAATACAACGATGAGTTCTACTTTGGTTTATTCTGACCATATGCAATTCTCCCAATCCTCTTCTGGATCACCCAAATGCTCTCTAGCAAACTTCAGATAGGCCCGGACATGTACTGGCTTAAGCAGGGGGACACGTCTGGCACTGCATGATTTGAGTCCCTGGCAGCATAGTGTGTTACTGATGGTAGCCTTTGTTACTTTGGTCCCAGCTCTCTGCAGGTCATTTACTAGGTCCCCCCATGTGGTTCTGGGATTTTTGCTCACCGTTATTGTGATCATTTTTACACCATGGCGTGAGATCTTGCGTGGTGCCCCAGATCGAGGGAGATTATCAGTGGTCTTGTATGTCTTCCATTTTTCTAATAATTGCTACCACAGTTGATTTCTTCACACCAAACTGCTTGCCTATTGCAGATTCAGTCTTCCCAGCCTGGTGCAGGTCTACAATTTTGTTTCTGGTGTCCCTCAACAGCTCTTTGGTCTTGGCCATAGTGGAGTTTGGAGTGTGACTGTTTGAGGTTGTGGACAGGTGTCTTTATACTGATAAGTTCAAACAGGTGCCATTAATACAGGTAACGAGTGGAGGACAGAGGAGACTCCTAAAGATGAAGTTACAGGTCTGTGAGAGACAGAAATGTTGCTTTCTTGTATGTGACCAAATACTTATTTTCCACCATAATTTGCAAATCTATATATGTAAAACTCAATGGCCCGCATTTACTAAAGTCCAACCGACTCTTTTTCTCGGTTATTGCGCCTAAATTTTAGTCACAACGTCTGTGCGACTATTTATGCGACCAAATTTTAGTCGCACAACCAACACTTTAGAAAACACTCTGAGTGGGGTTTTTTTTTCACTCTGAAATGGGCGTGTTTTATGCAAAAATGGGTGTTTTACCGACAAAAAACAAAAAATACTCGGAGTACTTCCAAAATCACTCGAGAAAAGGTGTGAGTTTGCCTCACACAATAACCACAGCCGAGTGAAATTCCAAAAATGGAGTGATTTCTAACAAGGGGTTGTTTCCATTGTGTTTTTTGTGAAAGTAACTTGTTTTATAACCTGAAAACATTTTGTACAGCTCAACACTTTTATGAATAAAATATTGAATGCTTTTGTGATAGTAAATGTTTATATATATTTTTTTCTTTTTAACACATTTGCAATATTAGGTTTAAATCAAATTAACACCCAAACTGATAAACAAGGATAATTGTTGTAATGTTTGAAAAATTATAACACATGAATACTTTTGATTCATGAAAACATTTTTAAACATACAAGTCTAAACCATTTTGATTCACACAACTAATTTCTTTAGCTCGGAGTTTGTACGACATAATTGACTAGTGCGACACAAACAAATGTGCGACAGAAAAATAACCGACATGTGCGACAGAATAGTAAATAAGCCGGAAAAAAAAGACGAGTGGTATTGAAATCACTCTTGAATAAACTCTCCACACTTAGTAAATCAGGGCCATTGGGGGACATGTATCAAAGATTTTACCCCTGTTTTGTGTGTAGTTTTTTGCGCAAAATTTTGCGCAAGCCCTTTTTTTGCGCAATTTTTTTGCGCACGTTTTGGTAGAGCATGTCCTCCAGATGTGGCTGAATCAGGGTACCTTGGAGTGACATCTATAGTACACATGGATTTATTAACTGCGTACTTTTTTTTTACACCAAAAATTTTGCCGCAAGAGCTGTTTTTTTTGCGCAAATATAAGCCATCTTGGACTTAACGTAGCAAGATGCTCTAAATCATTGATTCTATTTTCCAAAGAGTGGATTTAGGAGATTACTATATTTACCCGCAATTTATGAAGCTCATTGCACTTGATTGATAAATTTAGCGCTTCTGCACATAATTTAGAATTCGGGAAAAGGGGTAAAATGCTTCTACCATACACAAATAATGATACATGTCCCCCAATGTGTGTATATATGTGTGTATATGTGTATGTTCCAGCATCACTTCCAAACAGCTGAAGATATTAACATGAAACTTGGCACACATGTTACTTATATGTCAAAAACAAACATAGGATAGGTGATTTAACCCTTACCCACCCCATTTTTGAGAGTCAGAGTTTTTATTTAAAGTCCCATGCAAATCTATGGGAAATATATGTTACTGTATAACTTCCAAACAGCTGGAGATAGTTCTATAATACTCGGTTACATGTTACTTATATGTAGGGGTGTGAATCGCCAAGAATTTGGCAATACGATTTGAATCACGATATCAGTGTGGCGATTCGATATATCCCGATATATCGCGATACCGTCTAGGTGACGATACATCGCGATATATTGCAGACAGATGAATAGAGTTCTATTGAACTCCGTTGATCTGCGATCCATTGATAGAGCCTGGTCCAGCCAGGCTCTATCAATGACAGAGCCGAAACAGCAGGAAGCAGAGGTAAGCCCTCCGGCTACCTCCACAGTGGATCTCCCGCCCGCGATCGCGCTGCGGGAGGGGCAATCCACCCCACCAGCCCACCAGGGAGCATTCACAGATCCCTTTAGACGCCTCTGTCAGCTTTGACAGCGGCGATCTAAAGGGTTAATAGCCAGCCGCGGCGATCGCTGCATGCTGGCTATTAGCGGCGGCCCCCAGCTACTGAGAACAGCCGAGGGCAGCAGAGTATGGAGCGGGCAGGAGTCGGGAGCCCGCTCCATACACACTGCAGAGCACCGCATGCTGGATATTAGCGGCGGTGATGCATCAGTGGCCCCCGGCTACTGAAATCAGCCGGGGGCCACAGAGTACAGAGCGTGCACGAATCGGAGCCCGCTCCATACACCCAGAATCGGCCTGCCCGGCTCCACAAATGTGGAACTTGTATCTCCTGATGCCCGGGACATGCTGTTCCGGGCATTAGGAGATACAAATTCCACATCCCTAAAAGAATTGATTCAAAAATATTTTGAATCGATACAGTATCGCCAAGTGAAAAATCGCGATAATCGCGCAAATCAATTTTTTCTTACATCCCTACTTATATGTCGACAAAAAATATAGGATAGTTAATTTAACCATAACCTACCCTCATTTGCGGGGGTCAGGGTTTTTGTTTCAAGCCCCCTGCAAGTATATAGGACTTCTGGTGCCTTACTCCACAAGCTCCGCTCTGCATCTCCTGGTGAATGCGTCAGTCACTGGCAAGCCACACCCTCCCCGCATGCCATACCCCATCTTGCAAAGACACGTCCACTCTTTAAGCCACACCTCTTTTATTTTCAGCTTACAATATCTTTACCACAACGCAGCCCCACCTGAGGACAGGATATGAGGATTAGTGAGGATTAGATATGAGGACATGATATTTGGATGGGATATGAGTTTGGGATATGGGGACAAGATATGAGGTCAGGATATGAGGACGGGATATGAGGATTAGATATGGGGATGGGATATGAGGAAGGGATATGAGGACGGAGTATGAGGACGAGATATGAGGACGGGATATGGGGACGGGATATGGGGACAGGATATGGGGACAGGATATTGGGCCAGGATATGAGGTCGGGATTTGGGGTCGGGATATGAGGAGGGGTTATGGGGTCAGGATTTAAGGAAAGAATATGAGGACAAAAGCTTCCTCCTTTGTTGCTTTTCCTCCCCCACAAGGATAAGGTAGGAAAAAACAGACAATGTGATTTTATGGATGTTTTTTTTCCTCATTATGTCTCTCATAGTTGAGGTATACCAATGATGAATATTACAGGCCTCTCTCATTTTTTTAAGTTGAGAACTTGCACAATTGGTGGCTGACCAAATACTTTTTTGGCCCACTGTAGCTGTTTGGTCTACAGCTATTCAATCTATGTGGGCATCTCTCAGCCTAGACTATACACATCCCACAATCACAGGCCCTCTTAAGTGAGACGTATTTCGTGAGGACAAGTTGTCAGAAGAACATGTGATTCTTATACAGAACCTGTAAGAAAGAATTGTAGGTGCCTAGAGTTTTGGCAGCTGGGATGCCTCCACTTTGAAGTAATCGATGTCCCTCCATTTCCTTGCTTCTTCACGAGGCACATGACACTGCACTGACCCTTAATTGCTCCATTTTTACAAGAAACGTCAATACAGCATTAATTTACTATTGGCCTTGTAGTGTATTTTAAGTAAAACAAAATCAATTTTTCTTTTTCTTGTGTCCTGCCTTGTGCAAGTTAAAAAGGGAAAAATTTACCTTGGACAGATATCATCAATGATTTGCATTGAGCATGACATGGAAAATGACTTTGGAAACTACCTCATAAATCCATAAACAATCCATGACACAAATTTGATGTAATTTTTTTTATCATGATAGATAACTAGCGTATGTTCCCATCACAGCTCTGTCCTTTGCCCCTTCTTGGAGGAGATGAATCATTCTTGCTATAGGCAACTTGATATTCAGCCTGAACCAAGGTTTACATGTCAGAATGAATGTACAGTTTGGTCGACAGATGAATCTGAGGAGAACCAAGTGTTCAGACCTTCAGGCTATTGAGATGATCATGAAGACCTCCAATAAAGGAGAAATTCAGCGGAAAACATTTACCTTCCCCTGTGCCTGGGCTGCAAAAACAAAAACAAAAAAACTCCGGCACTGCTTGGGTCCCTGCTTCTTAGGCTCGAAACATCACACTGCGGTCAGCGTTTCCACGCCGCAGTGATGTCCCGCCCCGTCATGTAAGCAGCCTGGGCAGCAGCGAGAAGGTGGGGCCCAAGCTTCATACATAACAGTGTGCTCAGCCTATCACTGGCCAAGGCGGGACATTGCTGCGGCCGGGTGTAAGCTGACTGCAGTGTGATGTTCCGAGGATAAGAATCAGGGACACGAGCAGTGCCAGAGGAATGGGATGCCGATACCGCCGCAACTCCGGGGGGAACGTAGGAAGGTGAGCTAAAGTTTTTTTTTGTTTTTTTTTGCAGCCTGGGCACAGGGAAGTTTTCTGCCACATTTCTCCTTTAAAACCTTTTCTATAATGATTAAGCACAACCTAATGGGTCATCTTGTTCAACTTAAATGGGCGCTCTCATTAAAACAAATTTTTGCTATTGCACTCCTTATGGTAAATATAAAATCTTTCTAATGTACTTTGTTTAAAAAAATGAAGTTTTCTATGTTTTATTTGTGTTTAACAAATCTGCCACTAGGTGTCTCTCTACTTGTCCAGAGCACATTTTCCCTCATCTCTTGCACAGACTTTGGACTCCTGCTAGCCTGGAAGAAGTCCAAAATCAGGAAATAGCAGCCTTAGCCAATCAGAGCTCATCTCAAACACTGAACTGCTCTGGGCTGTGTGTAGCAGAGTGAGGGAGGAAGTTCTCCCCTGTACGGCTTCAGATGATGTCACGCCTGCTACGAACGCCCCTTTCCAGTCTGTGAATCTGACTGAGCAGAAAATACAGAGCAATATCCAGGTAGCAAACTAACAAATAATAAAAATAAAGGCAGGGGGGGGGGTTATTATGATGGGGGCAGTGAACTAGGAGGATTAAAACATTTAACAAGATCATGAGAGGTACTCTATAGAAATCATTTTATGACATGGCATCAATCCCTATCTCTGACTTTTTAGACTACACGAAGCTATCCGTAAAGTGAGTTTCATACACTCAGAGTGAGATTTCCTTAGACTGACATTTCACATGTTGTCTTGAACAGAATTCTGATGGTGGAAGATGCACCAAGTTTACTAAAGAAAAACCGACAGCAAGTTCACACACACTAACCTGCTGCTACTGCAGGAGATGCTGTTTACAGTGGACTTTACATTATAGGGGGAGATTTATCAAAACCTGTCCAGAGCACAAGTTGCTGAGTTGCCCATAGCAACCAATCAGATCACCTTTTATTTTTGAAAAGGCCTCTGAAAAATGAAAGATGTGATCTTATTGGTTGCTATGGGCAAGTGGGAAACTATTCCTCAGGACAGGATTTTATAAATCTCCCCCTATGTTCCTATGGGGCAGCGTTCCTGAAAGATCACTAAAAATCCTAATATATAAATTAGGGGCTTTGGTGCACTAGAGGTTTTCCTTAGTTCCTTGATGGACTGGTACTCCTTCCCAGCTGGTCCTTGATGCACAACCCCTACTAAATATTTATAATCAGTGCGCTTCGATCTCCATCATGGCCAGCCCTGACTATTGTGCAGAAGAGATAGATTATGAATACTCATTAGGGGGCATGCATCAGGGACTAGCTGGAAAGGAGTACCAGTGCATCAACGGGCTAGGAAAGAGTACAAGTGCACCGAATACTCAAATTTACATATTTGGATTTTTTGTGATATCTTGGGAATTGAGCTATTCGGCTAAGGTAGTAGCAGCAGGTTAGTGTGGGTGAATCTGCTGACAGTTTCAATTAAAGGGGTACTCCGATGGAATTTATTTATTTATTTATTTTTTAATTCAACTGGTGCCAGAAAGTTAAACAGATTTGTAAATGACTTCTATTAAAATTTCTTAATTCTTCCAGTACTTATTAGCGTCTGTATACTACAGAGGAAATTCTTTTCTTTTGGGATTTCTTTTCTGTCATGACCACAGTGCTTTTTGCTGACACCTGTCCATTTTAGTAACTGTCCTGACTGGCACCAGTTGATTTAAAAAAAAAAAATAAGTTTTCCACCAGAGTACTCCCGTGCCCCAGCGTTCTGAACATTTTGTTCAGAATGCTTGGAGTGGGCGGCTGTGATTGTGATGTCACAGCCAAGCCCCTTTTGACATCACGGTACGCCCCCTCCATTCATGTCTATGGGAGGGGGCGTGTTGGTAGCCACGCCCCCTCCCATAGACATGACTGGAAGGGGCATGGTGTAACGTCACGAGGGGCGTAAACATGATGTCACGGCCACTGCCGCCGAAACCTGGCATTTGTTTAGAATGCCGGGTGTTGCGGAAGATCGTGGGGGGCCCCAGCAGCGGGACCCCTGCGATCAGACATTTTATCACCTTTCCTTTGGATAGGGGATAAGATGTCTAGCAGCGGAGTACCACTTTATAGAAGTGCACGCTTCTAAATAAAATTTGGTGCACCATTGTCTGCTGATGCATTACAAGCTAAAATTTCGATCAATAAAATCTTCCCAATGATTTATGCCAGATTTTGCTTTTTTGAACCATGTTGATAGCAGCGTGAAATCAAAAAACTTTAGGTGTGCGCCACAGTTTTCAACAGTTTTCTGCCAAAATAGTCTCAGAAAGCCTTTAGTAAATTCCCCCATGTGTGTTTGGGCAGCCATATGAAAATTAGGAGAAAATTGGACAAATGTAAACCGATGTATCTAAGGACTAATAATCTCCATGCATTATCATAGACAGGCACTGTTGAGGATAGAGTGCAGCAAGCGTCACATGGCAAGTACAATTGATTTTGTATATACACTGCTTAAAAAAAATAAAGGGAACACTAAGATAACACATCCTAGATATGAATGAATGAACTAATGGTAGGAAATACTTTCATCTTTACATAGTTGAATGTGCTGACAACAAAATCAGAAAAAAAAAATATCAATGGAAATCAAATTTATCAACCCATTGAGGTCTGGATTAGTGTTGAGCGGCATAGGCCATATTCGAATTCGCGAATATTCGCGAATATATGGACGAATATTCGTCATATATTCACGAATATTCGTATATTCGTTATATCCTCGTTTTATTTTCGCGTATGCGAAAATACACGTATGCAAAAGTTCGCATATGCGAAAATTTGCATATGCGAAAAATTGTATATGCGAATTTTCGCACGCCAGTCTCACACAGTAGTATAACAGCCTTCTTTACACCACACAAGCTGGAAGCAGAGAGGGGTGATCACTGTGATGTGTACTGTGAAGGAAAAAAAAAAAAAAAAAAACGAATATTCGTAATTACGAATATATAGCGCTATATTCGCGAAATTCGCGAATTCGCGAATATGCGATATTCGCGAATAATATTCGAATTGCGAATATTCGCGAGCAACACTAGTCTGGATATGGAGTCACACTCAAAATTAAAGTAGAAAACCACACTACAGGCTGATCCAACTTTGATGTAATGTCCTTAAAACAGTGAAAATGAGACTCAGTAGTGTGTGTGGCCTCCACGTGTCCGTATGACCTCCCTACAATGCCTGGGCATGCTCCTGATGAGGTGGCGGATGGTCTCCTGAGGAATGTCCTCCCAGACCTGAACTAAAGCATCCACCAACTCCTGGACAGTCTGTGGTGCAACGTGGCGTTGGTGGATGGAGCGAGACATGATGTCCCAGATGTGCTCAATCGGATTAAGGCCCGGGGAACGGGCGGCCAGTCCATAGCATTAATGTCTTCCTCTTGCAGGAACTGCTGACACACTCCAGCCACATGAGGTCTAGCATTGTCTTGCATTAGGAGGAACCCAGGGCCAACCACACCAGCATATGGTCTCACAAGGGGTCTGAGGATCTCATCTCGGTACCTAATGGCAGTTAGGCTACCTCTGGCAAACACATGGAGGACTGTGCGGCCCCCCAAAGAAATGCCACCCCAGACCATTACTGACCCACCTCCAAACCGGTCATGCTGTAGGATGTTGCAGGCAACAGAACGTCTCCAGTCTCTGTCACGTCTGTCACACATGCTCAGTGTGAACCTGCTTTCATCTGTGAATGGCACTGGTTCTCTGGCAAATGCCAAAAGTCCTGCACGGTGTTGGGCTGTAAGCACAACCCTCACCTGTGGACGTCGGGCCCTCATACCACCCTCATGGAGTCTGTTTCTGACCTTTTGAGTGGACACATGCACATTTGTGGCCTGCTGGAGGTCATTTTGCAGGGCTCTGGCAGTGCTCCTCCTTGCACAAAGATGGAGGTAGCGGTCCTGCTGCTGTGTTGTTGCCCTCCTATGGCCTCCTCCACATCTCCTGATATACTGGCCTGTCTCCTGGTAGCTCCTCCATGCTCTGGACACTACGCTGACAGACACAGCAAACCTTCTTGCCACAGCTCGCACTGATGTGCCATCCTGGATGAGCTGCACTACCTGAGCCACTTGTGTGGGTTGTAGACTCTGTCTCATGCTACCACTAGAGTGAAAGCACCGCCAGCATTCAAAAGTGACCAAAACATCAGCCAGTATGCATAGGAACTGAGAAGTGGTCTGTGGTCACCACCTGCAGAACCACTCCTTTATTGGGGGTGTCTTGCTAATTGCCTATAATTTCCACCTGTTGTCTGTTCCATTTACACAACAGCATGTGAAATTGATTGTCAATCAGTGTTGCTTCCTGAGTGGACAGTTTTATTTCACAGAAGTGTGATTGACTTGGAGTTACATTGTGTTGTTTAAGTGTTCCCTTTATTTTTTCGAGCAGTGTATTCCAAGCATATAAATATGGTAATAGAATAAAGGCGCCCAAACACATAAGATACCTGTTGGGCAATGCTTTTTCAGCTGACAGCTATTATTCTTGACTTTCCACGCACATTCATGCTTAGTCTGGCTAAGAATGCATGGGGTTTTTTTTTCATTGGGAAAAGAAGAATATGTTGTTGCAAGACAAAGAATCGATTAGAATCCAACCTACTTGATCTTTCTTTGCCCTGACATTTGCCAATTGACGCAACCTATAACACGCACTGGCCAAGATTCATCAATTTTCCTGAAACCAAATCTGCCTGGTTTCGTCCATAGCAACCAATCAGAGCTCAGTTTAGCAGAGCTTGTTAAGATATGAAATCCGAGCAGATAAATCGGGGCCTCTGCATTCCTAACCATAGCTTCATGCCACATACAGAGTCTGTAGTGATCGTATTAAACAACACATATTATTTTATTAACCCTTTAAAGACCTCCAATTTTGCACTTTCGTTTTTTCCTCCTCACCTTCTAAAAATAATAATGCTTTAAGTTTTCCACCAACAGACCTATATGCAACACCAATTTTCCTTTGTAATTATATCAGTCATTTCACCACAAAATCTACTGCAAAACCCCCAAAAATGATTTGTGGGACAAAATAGAAAGAGAAAAAAAAACGCCATTTTGTAATTTTTTAGCGGCTTCCGTTTCCACGCAGTGCACTTTTTGGTAAAAATTACACCTTATCTTTATTCTGTAGGACCATACAATTAAAATGCTACTCAACTTATATAGGTTTGATTTTGTTTTACTTTTAATTAAAAAAATTATAACTTTGTGCCCAAAATTAATAAATTTAAAATTGTCCTCTTCTCACCCCTATAACTTTTTTATTTTTCCGTATACGTATACAGATGCGCCGTGATCTGTACTTTTTATCAGTCCAATTTTTGTTTTGATGCGACTTTTTGATCACTTTTTTAATATTTTTTCTTAGGGTATACAAAATTACCAAAAATATGCAATTTTGGACTTTGGTTATTTTTTTTTTAACGTATATGCCATTGACCTGCGGTTTAACTAACGTATTTTTTTTTATAATTCAGACATTTAAGCATGCAGTGATACACCATATGTTCATATTTATATTTCTTTACATTTTTTTTTTTTATGGGAAAAGGGGGGAATGTTTTTTTATTTTTTATTTTAGATAACGCAATCAACTTTGATCACAGCATCTAAGAGGTTACTGCCGGGCATCACTGCGATTGGTGATGTCTGCCATTAGACCCAGGCCCTGGTGGGACCACCCCGCTATGATGCAGGTTCAGCTCCTGAGCCCGCTTCATAGAAGGGGAGCGGGCACAGGGTGTACAGGTGTGCCCTGTGTTCTTAAGAGGTTAAAGAATCACATATTAATTTATATAACATACATTTAAAACAAGGTTTAGAGAATTCCACCCAAGATGTTGTCTTCAGTCAGCATGGGGCATTGTGAGGGCATTGTGAGGGCATTGTGCTTTGAATGCCAGCTCCAAGAAAGAATATATGCTAGCTAGGGGAGAGGAAAACTGAACAAGTACTCCTCTGCATACACTAATCTCTTCATTGACCTACGGTGGTAGTTATTTCTGAGTGGCTCAACACGTCAAAGTCCTCTGCGAAAAGGAGTGGGACAAAATCCCTCCTCAGATTTGTGCAATAAACTATGCAGTAATCGTATACATATAGATTGTATCATCAGGACTATATAAACTTCAACAGTTCAATTTTTCATGAAAAAACTTGGGCCCATTGGGGTTTTTACTGGTGGAATTAGTGAAAATGATAGGATAACTTCATTAAACTTTGATTGGTCCAATCATCGCAAGAAAAATTATTTATCAATCTGAGTA
Source organism: Hyla sarda (assembly GCF_029499605.1). NCBI lineage: Eukaryota > Metazoa > Chordata > Amphibia > Anura > Hylidae > Hyla > Hyla sarda. The sequence goes on from NC_079190.1 coordinate 52,275,851, forward strand.
AATTGTCTTATTGTCCATATGTTATAAGGGTTTTTATTTCCTCTGGATCAACAAGGGTAAACTTGGATTCATTTTTATCAAACATCATTCTCAGTTTCCATGGTGGAAACTTTCTTAGTCATCCTATGAAACTATGTATCTTGAACACATTATTCATTTGGATATGAAACTGGCATTAGCTATCAGAGGAGAGTCGCACAGAAAAGTGCCTAAATTTCCTTCTTGTCCTGTCATAGTTTCCTGAATGCTGAACAGTCCATTGTGTTCTCCTAAACATATTCCAGTTTATACCCTTATATTTCATAAATGTAAAGGATCACATTCTCTGCATGTAGTATATGCTGTAATCTGTAGTGAACGCCTCCTTCGCTTCTTCATGTATATTCCTGTCTGGTGCCGTCTACAGCTTTATAGTCTGGTAACAGATTACAGCTTAATACTGAGAAGCTCCAAGATTTAGAAGATGATACAAGTGCATGCAATCCCTATGGCTTTATATTCCATCACTTCATTAATAACAACCCATCTGAACTGTTCTTATGACTTCATTCCTTCCTAGAGTTTAATGTTATGTGCAATAAGTCAGGCCCAAGGCTTCGTCTGGGCAGATCAATTAAGTCTGGATAAGTATCCATTAGACTCCAAGCTAGTCCTCCCAATGGTCTTATCTGTCTTAATGAATTGTACCCCTACTACTTATGTTTACCACTTACTTTTTACAACTGTTTTTTTTTTTTTTTACAGCTGTATGGGAAAGATTTCAAGTCATAACCTGAAAATCTTACAATCACACTCCCTCAAAGTCATACACAGGGGTCCAGAAAATACAACTCCTGGAAACTTTATGGAACTCCCTTCATTTTATATATACAGTGATCCCTCAATTTAGAATAGCCTCAACATACAATAGTTTCAACATACAATGGTATATTCTGGACCATTGTAACTTGAAACCAGACTCAACATACAATGTACAGACAGTCCAGATCTGTGAAACGTGTTACAACTGGAGGAACTGACCAATCAGAATGGGCATTTTACTGGTAAATCACCTGTATTACTGAAGTGCATGCACTGACTGGCTGTCTGGTAGCGCCCCCTACAGTACAGGGAGGAACTACAAATTCTGTACCACTCCTTAACCGTGCCAGGGTTAGCTGCTCCTTTGGGCACCAAGTATGGGCGGCTCCATTTGGGACACTGCATGTACTGTATAGGACCCTGATTAAGCTCCTGTCCTCTACATAAGCCATCGTTTTCCAACCAGGGTGTGCTGGGAGTTGTAGTTTTGCAATAGCTGGGGGCACCCTGTTTGGGAAACACTGACATAGATAGTGATTTACAGCTCCCAGCAGATCTTTCTTACTTTTATATGTAAGGATTTGCTTTATCTAGATTAGTTATCTACTTATTTTTCTTTAATCCTCACTTTTTCTTTTTTTCGGATGACATTTTGGAGCTTCAGAACCAATTACCAGGTTTCCATAGAGTACTGGTCTCAACATACAATGGTTTCAACATACAATGGTCATCCTGGAACCAATTAATATTGTAACTTGAGGGACCACTGTATATATATATATATATATATATATATATATATATATATATATATATTATTATTATTTTTTTTATTTTTTTTACTTTGTAGCAAATACACAATTCTGAACATTCTAGTTACATGAAACAACCCGAATGAGAGGATCAAGTAGAGGAAGCATTATGGAATCACTTAGGCTACATTAACATCACAATTTTTGTACCTATCAAACATATTAATGAAAAGGATGGCCTGAAATTGTATGTTTAAAGTTCAAATCAAGCGTGTCTACAAATCAAGTTTTTGTCTGTTCTATAAAAAGAATGGTTACCCAAAAAAGTAAGCTACGAGTATGATAGTACTCTGGTCACTTACATAAATAAACGCCGATATAGAAGACCAAAGTATCATTTTAGAAAAAGACATGTAAAGCTTTATTGAAAGTTAGACATATAAAAACACATAAAATACATATATAATATGGCAAGATGGTGGTACAGGAACGCCCCCCAGATGAAGCAGTGTGCGAAACCGCGCATTCGGGGTTGGAGGTGAGAGGTATCCTGATTCGGTGCATGTTCATTGCTATAATTTTTGCTCTCTTATGTTGTGAACTTTTCTTCTTGCACCTGTGTGCTTTTATATTATGCCTGCCATGTATATTTGTAATGCCCCATGTGGTTTAATGTCTTTCCATACCTGGCCAGCTTTCAACATTTGTGTACTATGAGTATGCTCTGCACATAGGATATACAGTTCCTCTCAGCCTCCCATTTCTTCCTGTACCCCCATCTTGTCATATTATATATGTATTTTATGTGTTTTTATATGTCTAACTTTCAATAAAGCTTTACATGTCTTTTTCTAAAACTATTCTTTGGTCTTCTATATCGGTGTTTATCTATATAAAGAATCCAAACTGCTTTTATCAAATGTCCACAAAAAGAGAAAAATAGCATATGAGCACTCACCTGTACTGTAAAACTCGACTTTTAATTAGACCATTAAAATGCCCACCCGCAGTAGAAAAGCTAAAATGGATAGCAACAGTCTGTTTCATGGGAAACTCCCACTTCATCTTGGTTTTCATAACATACGGTACTGAATATTGCATGATGCACCCCCATCTACTACAATACAGTTCTGAGCGGGTCCAATGAATTCAGCATCATTTTTGTATAGTGCAGTGGCACTGCCCGCTATTCTTCTGCGCCTTTAGTAACTGCTTTTATGTTTCTCTGTCCTTTTAGACTATGTCTAAGCTCGATTGATACGATTGAATGTGTTTTACCTAAACAGTAATATTAAAAAAATTATAAAAATTGGCTATAATTTAAAGGGTACTCCGACCATAGACATCTTATCCCTATCAAAAGGATAGGGAATAAGATGTCTGATCCAGCCGCTGGGACCTCCCACGATCTCCGGTCCAGCACCCCAGCGTTCTAAACATATATGTTCAGAACTAGTGTTGAGCGGCATAGGCCATATTCGAATTCGCGAATATTCGCGAATATATGGACGAATATTCGTCTTATATTCGCGAATATTCGCATATTCGTTATATTCTCGTTTTATTTTCGCATATGCGAATATTCGCGTATGCGAAAATTAGCATATGTGAATATTAGCACATGCAAGATTAACATGTGTGAAACTTCGCATATGCGAAAATGTGCATCTGCGAATTTTCGCATATGCGAACTTTAGCATATGCGAATTTTAGCACGCCAGTCTCACACAGTAGTATTACAGCCTTCTTTACACCACACAAGCTGGAAGCAGAGAGGGGTGATCACTGTGATGTGTACTGTGAAGAAAAAAAAAAAAAAAAAAACGAATATTCGTAATTACGAATATATAGCGCTATATTCGCGAAATTCGCGAATTCGCGAATATGCGATATTCGCGAATAATATTCGAATTGCGAATATTCGCGAGCAACACTATTCAGAACGTCGCCTTTGGGTGGCCTTGGTCAGGACGTCAAAGCTGTTGACAGATCAGCTTTATAGAATAAAGCCTTGTCGGACCCTTTTTTTTTTGTTGCTTTTTTTTCATTTGACTATGCATTTTAAATCAGGTTGGGATCTGGAAGCTTCTGAAAGAATTCTGCTCAGAATAATCCTAAGCAGAAATTCGGTAGTGTGCTGGGGACCTTACAGCTCAGCACTTTCCAGTTGACCTGCAGACCTATTTTCAATTTTAGACATCTGCCAGTCATTGTTGTAGAAATGCACATTACAAGGTGATTCCATAATTTTTTTCCTCCATGTTAGGACACAGAAGCAGGCCTAAAAAGTTTGGGGGCACAAAAGAGGGCTTTTTTAAAGTAAAACAAACAGCTTAATAAAATGTTTGCTGTTCTACCAGAACTGCCTATAGTCTGTGAGTTAGAAAGGTAAGTCACTGGTCTTTATTTTAATGAAATTTGTATTAAAGTTTATTCAGTTTAACATAAACAATATCTTACTGAAAGTACTGAAGTACTGAAGCATAAAAAGCAAAGCTATAAGGAACAAATGTAAAAAAAAAAAAAATACAAAAACATCCATTCCGTCATAATTAGAGATGAGTGAATTTTTGAAAAACTTTGATTTGGCCGATTTGCCGGATTTTCCGAAAAAAATGTAATTCGATCCGAATTTATTTGCGGCGAACCGCTTTTAAAAACGGCTATTTCTGGCCTACAGAGAGCCTCAATAGGGGTGTACAACACTTTGCCTTGCTGTAACATGCATATGGAGTGTGCTGTGTTAGTGAAATAACACTGTTATTCAGTAGGACATGCAGATTAGAGGCTTCACTATTAGAATCACTGTCGCAGAGTGGCACAATGAGAGAGCCTGGAGGTGGCATCAGTATGAGGAGACCATATAGTGGCTGAATGACACAGCCTGGAGGTGGCAACAGCCTGATGAGACCATAGGGCCTCACAATTGAATTAAAGATATTTTTTAACATTTAAATTGAAGATTTCAAATAGATGAACCTAAAAAGTTTTATTTATTGTGCCAGCAGCACTGTGTCGCAGTGACACAGCCTGGAGGTGGCAGCAGCATGAGAAGACCATAATCTGGCAGAATGACACAGCCTGAAGTTGGCGGCAGGAAGAGGAGACCATATAGTGGCTGAATGACACAGCCTGGAGTTGGCAGCAGCATGAGGAAACCATATAGTGGCTGAATGACACAGCCTTGAGGTGGCGGAAGCATGAGGAGACCATATAGTGGTTGAATGACACAGCCTGGAGTTTGAGGCAGCAAGAAGAGACCATATAGTGGCTGAATGACCCAGCCTGCAGTGGCGGAAGCATGAGTAGACCATATGGTGGCAGAATGAGACAGCCTGGAGGTGGCATCCGCATGAGGAGAACATATGGTGGCAGAATGAGACAGCCTGGAGCTGGCATCAGCATGAGAACATATGGTGGCAGAATGAGACAGCCTGGAGCTGGCATCAGCAGGATATCATATGGTGGCAGTATGAGACAGCCTGGAGCTGGCATCAGCATGAGGAGAACATATGGTGGCAGAATGAGACAGCCTGGAGGTGGCATCAGCAGCATCAGGAGTCCTGAAAGTGACCTAGTGACAGAGTAGGGTGGTGGGTGGCAATACCAGTACCCGGTGACGAAGGTGGGTGAAAAAAGGAGCATTTGGCATCAAGGGAGCTACATATTGTCCATTGTAGCAGGTGGGGGTAAAAACTTCCCCTCTAAGTTTCCCTACTCTCGTCCTATTAATTCCCTTCTTGGCAAGTGTTACTCGCCCTAAAAAGGCGGCCCCACACAGTAAACTCTCCCTATTTCCACCTAAAAACCCTGGGAAATGGCAGTGTTTGTAGGTGGAAATAGTGAGAGGTTCCTGTGTGGGGCCACCCTTTTAAGGGTGAGTAACACTTGCCAAAAAGGGAATGAATAATGCGAGAGAAGGGCCTTACAGGGGAAGTTTTTACAATGGACCACACGTTGTTCCCTTCCACCTTTTAGAGGTCTTTGCATCACATCAATACTTGGTGGTGTAGGTGGGACATGTTTTTTTTTGCACACCTTTCCTTTTCTTAGATATAAAAAAATTGGGGTCCATATATTTTATCCTAAGAAAAGTTAAGTTTTAGCTAATGCATATTCTCAATACTTATTTGTTGTCTGTAAATGGAGAGCAGCGCCTTAAATATGTTTTGCACTATCCCTTTTTGTGAAGTGTTGTGTGTGACACCATGGTCAATCTACTCTGATGCATCAGGCATTGGTGGATGGAAATCCTGTCTGATCCATGCCTGATTCATCTTCACAAAGGTCAGTCTCTCCACATTTTTAGTGGACAGACTGGTTCTCCTTGGGGTAACTATGGCCCCCACCGCTCTAAACACCCGCTTTGATGGCACACTACTGGTCGGGCAAGACAGCTTTTCGAGGGCAAACTTTGCTAGTTGCGGCCACAAATCAAGTTTGGCTGCCCAGAAGTCCAGTGGATCTTCAAGGTTTGTTGGAATGGCCATGTCAAGGTATGCCACCGCCTGCTGGTTTAGGTCCTGCTCCAGGTCTACCTGCTGCTGAGTTGCTTCACTATGTGGGCTAAGAAAGCTACTCATCAGCTACTGTAGACTCAGGCTGCTGCTGATGGAGCTGGTACTGCTCCTGCCACCCCTCCCCAGCAGCCACGGCAGTGGAAGGTGAGTGCAGAGCGGCCTCCCCGAGTCAGACCTGCGAGAGTATGGACAATGGCGCAGACTGATCACATAGGATGTCTCTGTGGTAGGTCAGTTTGTCCTCCCTCTCAGTGGGTGTAAAAAAGGCCCAATTTTGTGCTGGTAGCGAGGGTCCAATAAGGTGGAGAGCCAGAAGTCATCCCGCTGCCGAATGGTTACAATTCGGAGGTCACTACACAAGCAAGTGAGCATGCAACATGCCATTTGTGCAAGTGACTGGGAGGGACTCCCTGCCTTTATCTCCACTACATACTGCCACGGTGTGTATGAGTCCTCTGTCTCATCTTCCTCATAACCCTCTAGCTCCTCTGGCTGCTCCTGTTCCTCCTCTCCTGTCAGATGACTATAAAAACCGCCCATTTCATGAAACCTAAACTGTGCTCCACTGTCCCCCTCCTCTTCCAGTTCAGCCCCCACAGGGCTCATGTGGCCGTGAGATGTAGGCGCCACGTCTCCAGTGCCCTGAACAGCCATAGTTTCCAACACATGTTGTGTAAATGAAGCAGTGGAGTGACGTTGTTAATCCCACAATCCTGGCGACTGACTAATAATGTGGCTTCCTCAAAGGGCCTGAGCAAATGGCAGGTGTCACGTATGAGCTGCCACTGGTTTATATTGAAGTTACACAGGGGAGTCCCCCTGTCCGCTTGGATCATCAAAAATCGGGGATGGCTTTTCTCTGTTCCTATAGTCGATCCAGCATATGGAGGGTGGAATTCTAAGGTGTGGAAACATCGCAAATCAGACTATGTTGGGGGATACCGTTCTGATGCTGCAGCTCAAGGAGGGTGTGCTTTGTGGTGTATGAGTGGCTGAAGTGCATGAAGTTTCCTTCCCATTGTTAGGATGTCTTAAGGATGGGGGGAACACTTCAGGAACCGCTTGACAACCAGATTGAACACGTGTGCCATGCAAGGCGCATGTCTCAGGCTTCCTTGTCGCAGCGCAGACAAGATGTTCTTCCCGTTGTCTTCTAGTTTTCGTGGAGTAAGCCATGCTCGAATTTCTTTATGAATGACTTTTAGCAGTTCCTCCCCTGTGTGAATCCGTTCACCAAGGCAAACCATGTGAAGAACAGCATGACACCGCCGTGCCTTGCACACATGAGGAGGATGAGTAGACAGAGTCACACACTGTCACAAGACCAACGGCCTGAGAGCGTAAAGGCGGCGTGACCTGTCCAAGTTGCTGTTTTGGCTGTGGAAGAACCACATTTAATCAGTGGGCCGTATCGGGATCTCAGGCCTCTTGCTGTGACTCCTGCTGCCACTCGCCCCTAGTCTGCTGCAACCTCTGCCTGCGTCTGATGAATTTAGGCAACTGTTACTCCTCTATGCACCTCCTGGCACTTCTCTGCCTGAACTAATTAGAGCATATATGAGGGGAGGATAATACAATCCATAATACGCACATAGTGGTATTTGAACCCAAGGCCCCAGCGCTGCAAGGCAGCAGTGCTAACCTCTGAGCCACCATGCTACCCTTAGCATACATCTAATATCCACGGTTGCTAAAATGGACAGAGATGTCAGCAGAGAGTACCAGAAAAATTAGGAATGTACACATGCCTGAAAAATTTGGTATTGTTGCAGCCGCTTCTGTAGCAGCGGACAGAAAAATTGCAGCACCATAACAAGTGCAGCAGCAGAGGCCAGAAAAATTAGGCATTTACACATGGATGAAAAATTTGGTATTGTTGTAGCCGCATCTGTAGCAGCAGCCAGAAAAATTGCAGCACCAGAAAAAGTGCAGCAGCAGAGGCCAGAAAAATTAGGCATGTACACCTGGCTGGAAAATTTGGTATTGTCGCAGCTGTAGCAGCGGCCATAAAAATTGCAGCACCATAACAAGTGCAGCAGCAGAGGCCCGAAAAATTAGGCATGTACACCTGGCTGGAAAATTTGGTATTGTAGCAGCAGCCAGAAAAATTTCTGTTTGTTTCGCCAGGCAGAAAGTGCCCTAAAACATTGCGGCTTGAACCCTAGTTGGTGGCGGATAAGTCACGCAAGTCATCCGGCATTCAGACTTCAAATACAGCAGCGTGTGGACCATTTTTAGCCCAAGGCAGCTCCTCTGATCAGGCCTTGTTCAGTCAAATGTATCGCCCAGTGTCATTCCCTTTGGGATCCATCCCTCATTCATCTTAAGAAAGGTGAGGTAATCCAGACTTTTTTGACCAAGGGGACTCCTCTTCTCAGTGACAATACCTCCTGCTGCACTGAAGGTCCTTTCTGACAGGACACTTGAAGCGGGACAGGCCAGAAGTTCGAGCGCAAATTGGGATAGCTCAGGCCACAGGTCAAGCCGGCACACCCAGTACTCAAGGGGTTCATCGCTCCTCAGAGTGTCGATATCTGCGGTTAAGGCCAGGTAGTCTGCTACCTGTCGGTCAAGTCGTTCTCTGATGGTGGACCCCGAAGGGCTGTGGCGATGCGTAGGACTTAAAAAGCTCTGCATAGCCTCCATCAACAGCATGTCTGTAAAGCATCCTGTCCTTGCCGGCGTGTTTGTGGGAGGAGGAGGATTACTTCACCTCTTCCCCTGTTAGATCCCTGTTGTGCTGTGACATGACCCTTATACGCTGTGTACAGCATAATTCTTAATTTATTTTGGACCTGCTGAATCCTTTCCGCCTTGCTGTAATGTGGTAACATGTCAGGCACTTTATGTTTATACCGGGGGTCTAGTAGCATGAACACCCAGTGCAGGTCATTCTCCTTCATCCTTTTTATACGAGGGTCCCTCAACAGGCACGACAGCATGAAAGACCCCATTTGCACAAGGACGGATGCTGAGCTACTCATGTCCCGTTCCTCGTCCTCAGTAATGTCAGGGAAGGTATAATCTTCTTCCCCCCAGCCTGCTGTGGTTGATCTTCCTCCTCCTCTTCAAAGCCACATTCCTCCTCTGACTCCTCTTCCTCACAATCCTCTTCCAGCGTTGCCGCAGGTCCAGCAAGCGATGCTGATAAGGCTGTTTCTGGTGGTGATGGTGTCCACAACTCTTCCTCTTCATGCTCATCTACTGCCTGATCCAGCACTCTTCGCAGGGCATGCTCCAGGAAGAAAACAAACGGTATGATGTCGCTGATGGTGCCTTTGGTGCGACTGACCAGGTTTGTCACCTCCTCAAAAGGACGCATGAGTCTACAGGCATTGCGCATGAGCCTCCAGTAACGTGGCAAAAAAATTCCCAGCTCCGCAGATGATGTCCTAGCACCCCGGTCATACAAATATTCGTTGACGGCTTTTTCTTGTTGGAGCAGGTGGTCGAACATTAGGTGTGTTGAATTCCAACGTGTCGGGCTGTCGCAAATCAAGCGCCTCACTGGCATGTTGTTTCGCAGCTAGATATCTAACAAGTGCGCCATGGCCGTGTAGGAATGCCTGAAATGGCCACACACCTTCCTGGACTGCTTCAGGACATCCTGTAAGCCTGGGTACTTGAGCACAAAGCGTTGTACAATCAGATTACACACGTGCAATGCACGGCACATGTGTCAACTTGCCCAACCTCAATGCCGCCAACAAATTTGTTCCGTTGTCACAAACCACCTTGCCGATCTCCAGTTGGTGCGGAGTCAGCCACTGGTCCACCTGTGCGTTCAGGGCCCACAGGAGCGCTGGTGCAGGGAGACTGTCCGCTTTGAGGCAAGTCAACCCCAAGATGGCGTGACACTGCCGTATCCGGGATGTGGAATAGCACCTGGGGAGCTGGGGTAGTGCCGGTGATGTGGAGCAAGACGCAGCAGTGGAAGAGGACTCGGCCGAGGATGTTATGGAAGAGGATGGAGTAGGAGGAGTATAGGAGGTGGCAGCAGGCCTGCCTGCAAGTCGTGGCGGTGTCACCAACTCCTCTGCAGAGCCACGCATTCCATCCTTGGCAGCCGTCACCAGGTTTACCCAATGCGCAGTGTAGGTGATATACCTGCCCTGACCATGACTTGCAGACCAGGTATCAGTGGTCAGATGGACCCTTGCCCCTACACTGTGTGCCAGACATGTCATAATTTCCTTTTGCACAATGGAGTAAAGGTTGGGGATTGCCTTTTGTGCAAAAAAATTTCGTCTGGGTACCTTCCACTGCGGTGTTCCAATGGCTACAAATTTTTCAAAGGCCTCAGACTCCACCAGCTTGTATGGTAAAAGCTGGCGGGCTAGCAGTTACGACAAGCCAGCTGTCAGACGCCGGGCTAGGGGGTGACTTTGAGACATTGTCTTCTTGCGCTCAAACATCTCCTTGACAGACACCTGACTGTGGGCAGATGAGCAGGGACTGCTCAAGGCGAGAGATGGAGAGGCGGATGGTTGAGAGGGGGCAAGGAGGGCAGCAGTGGTTGACCTGGCGGAAGATGCTGGACCAGGAGGAGGATGGCGGCTTTGACTTTGTGTGCTGCTTCTAGTGACGTGTTGATCCCATAGGCATTTGTGATGTGACATCATGTGCCTTCGCAAAGCAATTGTGCCTAGGTGGGTGTTGGACTTCCCACGACTCAGTTTCTTCTGGCACAGGTTGCAAATGGCCTCGCTGTTGTCAGAGGCAGACACACAAAAAAAATGCCACACTGCTGAGCTCTGCGATGACGGCCTTCTGGTGGTGGCAACAGCATGCGTTGATTGGCGTCCCGTCTGGCTGACCGCGGGTGCCGATGCATGCTGTCTGACTGTGCCACTAGCTCTTTTTGACGACCTCCCCCTGCTTCCAACTCGTCTCCTCCTCCTCTCTGTCTCCCCATCTGAACTTTCCCCCTCTTCTTCTCTTCTAGCAGGCACCCACGTGGCATTCACGGACACATCGTCATCATCAACACCTTCACCGCTATCTGCCACCTCAAGAAAGGAAGCAGCAGCGGGTACAACATCATCATCACACTGTACGTCCATGTGTGTAATGCTGCCTGACTGAGACATATCCCTGTTAACTACATCCTCTGTCAATAATGGTTGCGCATCACTCATGTCTTCAAACTGATGTGTAAATAACTCCTCTGATGGATCAAGTAAAGCTGCTGTGGTGCTAGTGTTGGTGGTGGCGGCAGACGGGCAAGTGGTAGCATGAGAGGTGCCCGAAGCTAAGCTAGAGGAGGAGAAGGATGGTGCATCAAGGTTCAGAGCGGAAGCTGTAGTAGATTGGATGTCTTGTGATAGCCAGTCAACTAAGTCCTCAGAACTTTGGGGGTTCAGGATACGTGGCCTCTGAACACTGGCCATTCTAGGGCCAAATGGAATCCCAGCACTACGACGGCCCCTGCGGGGTAGCCTTCCTCTGCCTGTCATTTTTTTGGTTAAATTTGCACAAGTGTCACACCAAATGTGATTTGCACTAGGGTGACACAATTTGCCCTGCAGGCAAAAAAAACCTGGTAACTTTGATGTGAACTGACAGTGACGACTGGTTTTATTTAACAGACAAAAAAGGTATTTTTTTTTTAAATTTGCACAACTGTCACATCTAATGTGATTTGCACTAAGGTGACACAATTTGCCCTGCAGGCAAAAAAAAAATGGTAACTTTGATGTGAACTGACAGTGACGACTGGTTTTATTTAACAGCCAAAAAAGGTATTTTTTAAAAAAATTTGCACAACTGTCACACCAAATGTGATTTGCACTAGTGTGACAATGAGCAAAAAAGCTTGCCAGCGGAGTTCCCCTTTTAAGCAGTGTCCCCAACCAGGGTGCCTCCAGCTGTTGCAAAACACACGGACTGATATATTTCAGCCCTTTGAATACTGTAGTAGTTAGTTGCTTTAAAGAAAAAAAGCTTGCCATCAGAGTTCCCCTTTTAAGCAGTGGTCCTCAACCAGGGTGCCTCCAGCTGTTGCAAAACACACGGACTGATATCTTTCAGCCCTTTGAATACTGTAGTAGTTAGTTGCTTGAAGGAACTTAAGTTTTATACTGGAGTACCCCTTTTAACCAGCGGTTCCCTCCCAACCAGGGTGTCTCCAGCTGTTGCAAGACACACGGACTAATATCTTTCAGCCCTTTGAATACTGTAGTAGTTACTTGCTTGAAGGAACTTAAGTTTGATTCTGGAGTACCATTTTTAACCAGCGGTTCCCTCCCAACCAGGGTGCCTCCAGCTGTTGCAAGACACACGGACTGATATCTTTCAGCCCTAAAAAGGGCTTTTTTGGGTGCTGTCCTTAAAGCAGATGTTACACTAGAGCTTTAGGAGAAAACTGGACCCTGAATACACCACCTAGCAGCAACCTAGCTATCGCTTTCCCTATACAGCAGGAGCAGCTTCTCTGACCCTCCACTTCCTAAGCCTGCAGCATGCTGAATGAGGGTAAAATGGCATCCGTGCAAGAGGTAGGAGGGTCTGGTAGGGAGGGACTGGTGCTGATTGGCTGTAATGTGTCTGCTGACTGACTCACAGGGTCAAATTTTACTGCAATGTTAAAGTATAGGGGGCGGATCGAACTTCACATATGTTAAATTCGCCGGGAACTGTTCGCCGGCGAACAATTCGCGACATCTCTAGTAATAGAGGACAATACCCTCCACTACGCAACCTCTATTAGGCATTAATAGCAGGTGATTATGGCTTTTAGTGCTCTGCTCACCCTAACTGGCTCTGCGCACCCTAACTTTTCAGTTGTTGTACACACCAGTGCTGCAGCACACAGTCACTGTGTACTACACCCAAAATTGCACTTTCTATCTCAATCTAACTCTCTTCCCTATCAGTGCTTCTAGGCTGGATTTGGGCTTGTGGTGAATCGCTGCTGTAAAAGAGCTTTTATGTGCAACACACTGCTCTCTGTCCCTCTCTCTCTGCAATAGAACGCTGATGTGACTGGGAGGCGAATCACTGTTGTAAAAAAGCTTTCCTGTGCAACACACTGCTTTCTGTCCCTCTCTCTCTGCAATAAAACTCAGAAGTGACTGGCCGCAAGATGGCTGCCAATTATATAGGGCTGTGACATCGCGTTTTATTTTCGCATACGCGAAAATTTGGGTATGCGAAAATTAGCATATGCAAAAATTAGCATAAATCAAAATTAGCATACGCGGAAATTAGCATATGTAAATTTTCGCATATGCGACAATTCGCACGCCAGTCTCACACAATAGTATTAGTATTAGCCTTCTTTACACCACACAAGCTGGAAGCAGAGAGGGGTGATCACTGTGATGTTTACTGTGAAAAAAAAAAATGAATATTCATAATTACGAATATATATTGCTATATTCGCGAATTCGCGAATATGCGATATTCGCGAATATTCGCGAGCAACACTATGCATACGTCTTGGGACCCTGGTACTTAAGGACCCAGGACGTATGCAAACGTCCTGAGTCATTCCGGTCTCCGCCGCTCGCCGGGCAGAGATCGGAAGCGGATGCCTGCTGAAATCGTTCAGCAGGCAATCAGGGCAAACGCCGAGGGGGGCCATACGAGGGAGGGAAATCGCCCCTGAGATCTGCGGCGATACTGGGCTGATCGGGTTTCTGCATGATCCCGGTTGTCACAGACAGCCAGGACCATGCTGAAGTATAGGAGCGAGGTGGCAAGCCTGCTACCTCCTCCTATCCCCTGCGATTCTCGGTTAGCTAACCGACCAATCGCAGGGGGAGGCGGTTACTTCCTCCCGCCCTGTCCGGCTCCTGGAAGTCCAGAGAGAACGTGAGGAAGACCAGAGGACGCGGCGGGGGACGGGGGAGTGCTGGGACCCGGCCCCGGTACTTACCTCGTCCCTGAAGACCCGGATCCCGGCGGCAGAGACGGCGGCGGTGGCAACAGGTTACAGGGTACATTCACATGGGCAGGGGGCTTACAGTGAGTATCAGGCTGCAAGTTTGTGGGAAACTCGCTGTAATCCCCCGCCCGTGTGACTGTACCCTAAAAACACTACACTACACTAACACAAAATAAAATAAAAAGTAAAAAACACTACATATACACATACCCCTACACAGCCCCCCTCCCCTCCCCAATAAAAATGAAAAACGTCTGGTACGCCACTGTTTCCAAAATGGAGCCTCCAGCTGTTGCAAAACAACAACTCCCAGCATTGCCGGAGAGCCGTTGACTGTCCAAGCATGCCGGGAGTTTTGCAACAGCTGGAGGCACCCTGTTTGGGAATCACTGGCGTAGAATACCCCTATGCAAATCTCTAATTCAGGCCTCAAATGCACATGGCGTTCTCTCACTTCGGAGCCCTGTCGTATTTCAAGGCAACAGTTTAGGGCCACATATGGGGTATTTCCAAACTCGGGAGAAATTGCCTAAGAAATTTTGGGGGGCTTTTTCTCCTTTCACCCCTTATGAAAAGGTGAAGTTGGGGTCTTCACCAGCATGTTAGTGTAAAAAAAAAAAATTTTTTACACTAACATCCTGGTGTTGCCCTATACTTTTAATTTTGACAAGAGTTAAAAGGGAAAAAAGCCCCCCAAAATTTGTAATGCAGTTTCTCCTGACTACGGAGATACTCCATATGTGGGCGCAAAGTGCTCTGGGGGTGCACAACAAGGCCCAGGAGGGAGAGTGCACCATGTACATTTGAGGTGACTTGCACAGGGGTGGCTGATTGTTACAGCGGTTTTGACAAACGCAAAAAAAAAAACCCACATGTGACCCCATTTCGGAAACTACACCCCTCCGGAATTTAATGAGGGGTGCAGTGAGAATTTACCCCCCACTGGTGTCTGACAGATCTTTGGAACAGTGGGCTGTGCAAATAAAAAATTTTGTACAGCCCACTGTTCCAAAGATCTGACAGACACCAGTGGGGGGGGGGGGGTTTAAATGCTCACTGTACCCCCTTATTACGTTCTTCAAGGGGTCTAGTTTCCAAAATGGTATGCCATGTGGGGGTTATTTTGCTGTCCTGGCACCATAGGGGCTTCCTAAATGTGACATGCCCCCCGAGCAAAATTTGCTTTCAAAAAGCCAAATATGACTCCTTCTCTTCTGAGCATTGTAGTTCGCCCGTAGTGCACTTCAGGTCCACTTATGGGGTACCTCCATACTCAGAAGAGATGGGGTTACAAATTTTGGGGGGTATTTTCTGCTATTAAACCTTGCATAAATGTGAAATTTGGGGGGGAAACACACATTTTTGTGAAAAAAAAATATTTTTTTTTACGTATGCAAAAGTCGTGAAACCCATGTGGGGTATTAAGGCTCACTTTATTCCTTGTTACGTTCCTCAAGGGGTCTAGTTTCCAAAATGGTATGCCATGTGTTTTTTTTTTTTTTGCTGTCCTGGCACCATAGGGGCTTCCTAAATGCGACATGCCCCCCGACCAAAATTTGCTCTCAAAAAGCCAAATATGACTCCTTCTCTTCTGAGCATTGTAGTTCGCCCGTAGTGCACTTTAGGTCAACTTATGGGGTACTTCCATACTCAGAAGTGATGGGGTTGCACATTTTGGGGGGTATTCTCTGCTATTAACCCTTGCAAAAATATGAAATTTGGGGGGAAACACACATTTTAGTGAAAATATATATGTATTGTTTTTTACATATGCAAAAGTCGTGAAACACCTCTGGGGTATTAAGGCTCACTTAATTCCTTCTTACATTCCTCAAGGGGTCTAGTTTCCAAAATGGTAGGGCATGTGTTTTTTTTTTTTTTGCTGTTCTGGCACCATAGGGGCTTCCTAAATGCAACATGCCCCCCAAAAACCATTTCAGAAAAACGTACGTCTCCAAAATCCCATTGTCGCTCCTTCGCTTCTGAGCCCTCTACTGCGCCCGCCGAACACTTTACATAGACATATGAGGTATGTGCTTACTCGAGAGAAATTGGGCTACAAATATAAGTATCAATTTTCTCCTTTTACCCCTTGTAAAAATTCAAAAATTGGGTCTACAAGAAAATGCGAGTGTAAAAAATGAAGATTGTGAATTTTTTTCCTTCACTTTGCTGCTATTCCTATGAAACACCTAAAGGGTTAAAATGCTGACTGAATGTCATTTTGAATACGTTGGGGGGTGCCGTTTTTATAATGGGGTAATTTGTGGGGTATTTCTAAGATGAAGACCCTTCAAATCCACTTCAAACGTGAACTGGTCCCTGAAAAATACTGAGTTTGAAAATTTTGTGAAAAATTTGAAAATTGCTGCTGAACTTTGAAGCCCTCTGATGTCTTCCAAAAGTAAAAACTCATCAATTTTATGATGCAAACATAAAGTAGACATATTGTATATGTGAATAATTATTATTTTTTTGAATATCCATTTTCCTTACAAGCAGAGAGCTTCAAAGTTAGAAAAATGCAAAAGTTTAAAATTTTTCATCAAATTCTGTGATTTTCACCAAGAAAGGATGCAAGTTACCACAACATTTTACCACTATGTTAAAGTAGAATATGTCACGAAAAAACAATCTCGGAATCAGAATGATAACTAAAAGCATTCCAGAGTTATTAATGTTTAAGGTGACAGTGGTCAGATGTTAAAAAAATGGCCGGGTCCTAAGGTGTAAAATGGCTGGGTCCTTAAGGGGTTAAGCAATTCATACGTTCGAATTGCGGCAATATTCTGATTCATTGCAAAGCAAATTTTTCCTAAAATTCGTAATTAATTCAAATTTGTCAGATTCGATTCGCTCATCCCTAGTCATAATCATACAAAAATTAACACAAAAGAGATTAAGAGAAAAGAAAAATGGGAACACTAGGATGCCATTGACATAATCTATTACATCTTTCAACAGAAGCCAAACTGAAATCCCGGGAGCTCTGGGAAAACAATAAGCGTACATAAACAGAATGGGGTGACAGACAAGACACAGAGAAATGGAGAAAAGGGGATGAGGTTGGAGTAAAGAGGCTCTGTACTTCCATTCCTTCCATTTGGGCTGCAGGATCGGGGCATGGGCAGAACTTCCTGACATCCCCGCTTCTGTTTCTCTGCTGTACCCGGCTGTGAGCAGGTCTGGGGAAACAACAGCGGTGATGTCAGAAAGATTTGTCCGTGCACCAAGCCTGAAGACCCAATGGAGGAAATGGAGGAAGATATTGGGAGAGCGGGACCATGTATGAGAGACAGGTTAGTATGGTTGTCATCAGTGTCACCCGCTCTACACACCTGTACCAACAGGTTAGTGCGGTGACACTAATAACAGTTTTTCTTTAAGAAGGCTAGTTTATTTATCAATTGCCATAATCTTTGTAGCCAATCTTGGCACCAGGAAGAAGGCCAGGACCAGGTCTCTTATGGCACAATTCGAGTTGTCTCTGCAGGATGTCACCATGATGTCGGTATAGCTGCTGATTCCCCATCATCACTATGCCATACATTTAAAGGAGTAGTCTCATGGAGAAAAACTTATCCCCTATCCCCTGTCATTTTTTTGGTTAAATTTGCACAAGTGTCACACCAAATGTGATTTGCACTAGGGTGACACAATTTGCCCTGCAGGCAAAAAAAACCTGGTAACTTTGATGTGAACTGACAGTGACGACTGGTTTTATTTAACAGACAAAAAAGGTATTTTTTTTTTAAATTTGCACAACTGTCACATCTAATGTGATTTGCACTAAGGTGACACAATTTGCCCTGCAGGCAAAAAAAAAATGGTAACTTTGATGTGAACTGACAGTGACGACTGGTTTTATTTAACAGCCAAAAAAGGTATTTTTTAAAAAAATTTGCACAACTGTCACACCAAATGTGATTTGCACTAGTGTGACAATGAGCAAAAAAGCTTGCCAGCGGAGTTCCCCTTTTAAGCAGTGTCCCCAACCAGGGTGCCTCCAGCTGTTGCAAAACACACGGACTGATATATTTCAGCCCTTTGAATACTGTAGTAGTTAGTTGCTTTAAAGAAAAAAAGCTTGCCATCAGAGTTCCCCTTTTAAGCAGTGGTCCTCAACCAGGGTGCCTCCAGCTGTTGCAAAACACACGGACTGATATCTTTCAGCCCTTTGAATACTGTAGTAGTTAGTTGCTTGAAGGAACTTAAGTTTTATACTGGAGTACCCCTTTTAACCAGCGGTTCCCTCCCAACCAGGGTGTCTCCAGCTGTTGCAAGACACACGGACTAATATCTTTCAGCCCTTTGAATACTGTAGTAGTTACTTGCTTGAAGGAACTTAAGTTTGATTCTGGAGTACCATTTTTAACCAGCGGTTCCCTCCCAACCAGGGTGCCTCCAGCTGTTGCAAGACACACGGACTGATATCTTTCAGCCCTAAAAAGGGCTTTTTTGGGTGCTGTCCTTAAAGCAGATGTTACACTAGAGCTTTAGGAGAAAACTGGACCCTGAATACACCACCTAGCAGCAACCTAGCTATCGCTTTCCCTATACAGCAGGAGCAGCTTCTCTGACCCTCCACTTCCTAAGCCTGCAGCATGCTGAATGAGGGTAAAATGGCATCCGTGCAAGAGGTAGGAGGGTCTGGTAGGGAGGGACTGGTGCTGATTGGCTGTAATGTGTCTGCTGACTGACTCACAGGGTCAAATTTTACTGCAATGTTAAAGTATAGGGGGCGGATCGAACTTCACATATGTTAAATTCGCCGGGAACTGTTCGCCGGCGAACAATTCGCGACATCTCTAGTAATAGAGGACAATACCCTCCACTACGCAACCTCTATTAGGCATTAATAGCAGGTGATTATGGCTTTTAGTGCTCTGCTCACCCTAACTGGCTCTGCGCACCCTAACTTTTCAGTTGTTGTACACACCAGTGCTGCAGCACACAGTCACTGTGTACTACACCCAAAATTGCACTTTCTATCTCAATCTAACTCTCTTCCCTATCAGTGCTTCTAGGCTGGATTTGGGCTTGTGGTGAATCGCTGCTGTAAAAGAGCTTTTATGTGCAACACACTGCTCTCTGTCCCTCTCTCTCTGCAATAGAACGCTGATGTGACTGGGAGGCGAATCACTGTTGTAAAAAAGCTTTCCTGTGCAACACACTGCTTTCTGTCCCTCTCTCTCTGCAATAAAACTCAGAAGTGACTGGCCGCAAGATGGCTGCCAATTATATAGGGCTGTGACATCGCGTTTTATTTTCGCATACGCGAAAATTTGGGTATGCGAAAATTAGCATATGCAAAAATTAGCATAAATCAAAATTAGCATACGCGGAAATTAGCATATGTAAATTTTCGCATATGCGACAATTCGCACGCCAGTCTCACACAATAGTATTAGAGCCTTCTTTACACCACACAAGCTGGAAGCAGAGAGGGGTGATCACTGTGATGTTTACTGTGAAAAAAAAAAATGAATATTCATAATTACGAATATATATTGCTATATTCGCGAATTCGCGAATATGCGATATTCGCGAATATTCGCGAGCAACACTATGCATACGTCTTGGGACCCTGGTACTTAAGGACCCAGGACGTATGCAAACGTCCTGAGTCATTCCGGTCTCCGCCGCTCGCCGGGCAGAGATCGGAAGCGGATGCCTGCTGAAATCGTTCAGCAGGCAATCAGGGCAAACGCCGAGGGGGGCCATACGAGGGAGGGAAATCGCCCCTGAGATCTGCGGCGATACTGGGCTGATCGGGTTTCTGCATGATCCCGGTTGTCACAGACAGCCAGGACCATGCTGAA
Organism: Hyla sarda; assembly: GCF_029499605.1. Taxonomy (NCBI): domain Eukaryota; kingdom Metazoa; phylum Chordata; class Amphibia; order Anura; family Hylidae; genus Hyla; species Hyla sarda. Next base: position 52,295,634 of record NC_079190.1, read on the forward strand.
GTATAGGAGCGAGGTGGCAAGCCTGCTACCTCCTCCTATCCCCTGCGATTCTCGGTTAGCTAACCGACCAATCGCAGGGGGAGGCGGTTACTTCCTCCCGCCCTGTCCGGCTCCTGGAAGTCCAGAGAGAACGTGAGGAAGACCAGAGGACGCGGCGGGGGACGGGGGAGTGCTGGGACCCGGCCCCGGTACTTACCTCGTCCCTGAAGACCCGGATCCCGGCGGCAGAGACGGCGGCGGTGGCAACAGGTTACAGGGTACATTCACATGGGCAGGGGGCTTACAGTGAGTATCAGGCTGCAAGTTTGTGGGAAACTCGCTGTAATCCCCCGCCCGTGTGACTGTACCCTAAAAACACTACACTACACTAACACAAAATAAAATAAAAAGTAAAAAACACTACATATACACATACCCCTACACAGCCCCCCTCCCCTCCCCAATAAAAATGAAAAACGTCTGGTACGCCACTGTTTCCAAAATGGAGCCTCCAGCTGTTGCAAAACAACAACTCCCAGCATTGCCGGAGAGCCGTTGACTGTCCAAGCATGCCGGGAGTTTTGCAACAGCTGGAGGCACCCTGTTTGGGAATCACTGGCGTAGAATACCCCTATGCAAATCTCTAATTCAGGCCTCAAATGCACATGGCGTTCTCTCACTTCGGAGCCCTGTCGTATTTCAAGGCAACAGTTTAGGGCCACATATGGGGTATTTCCAAACTCGGGAGAAATTGCCTAAGAAATTTTGGGGGGCTTTTTCTCCTTTCACCCCTTATGAAAAGGTGAAGTTGGGGTCTTCACCAGCATGTTAGTGTAAAAAAAAAAAAATTTTTACACTAACATCCTGGTGTTGCCCTATACTTTTAATTTTGACAAGAGTTAAAAGGGAAAAAAGCCCCCCAAAATTTGTAATGCAGTTTCTCCTGACTACGGAGATACTCCATATGTGGGCGCAAAGTGCTCTGGGGGTGCACAACAAGGCCCAGGAGGGAGAGTGCACCATGTACATTTGAGGTGACTTGCACAGGGGTGGCTGATTGTTACAGCGGTTTTGACAAACGCAAAAAAAAAAACCCACATGTGACCCCATTTCGGAAACTACACCCCTCCGGAATTTAATGAGGGGTGCAGTGAGAATTTACCCCCCACTGGTGTCTGACAGATCTTTGGAACAGTGGGCTGTGCAAATAAAAAATTTTGTACAGCCCACTGTTCCAAAGATCTGACAGACACCAGTGGGGGGGGGGGGGGTTTAAATGCTCACTGTACCCCCTTATTACGTTCTTCAAGGGGTCTAGTTTCCAAAATGGTATGCCATGTGGGGGTTATTTTGCTGTCCTGGCACCATAGGGGCTTCCTAAATGTGACATGCCCCCCGAGCAAAATTTGCTTTCAAAAAGCCAAATATGACTCCTTCTCTTCTGAGCATTGTAGTTCGCCCGTAGTGCACTTCAGGTCCACTTATGGGGTACCTCCATACTCAGAAGAGATGGGGTTACAAATTTTGGGGGGTATTTTCTGCTATTAAACCTTGCATAAATGTGAAATTTGGGGGGGAAACACACATTTTTGTGAAAAAAAAATATTTTTTTTTACGTATGCAAAAGTCGTGAAACCCATGTGGGGTATTAAGGCTCACTTTATTCCTTGTTACGTTCCTCAAGGGGTCTAGTTTCCAAAATGGTATGCCATGTGTTTTTTTTTTTTTTGCTGTCCTGGCACCATAGGGGCTTCCTAAATGCGACATGCCCCCCGACCAAAATTTGCTCTCAAAAAGCCAAATATGACTCCTTCTCTTCTGAGCATTGTAGTTCGCCCGTAGTGCACTTTAGGTCAACTTATGGGGTACTTCCATACTCAGAAGTGATGGGGTTGCACATTTTGGGGGGTATTCTCTGCTATTAACCCTTGCAAAAATATGAAATTTGGGGGGAAACACACATTTTAGTGAAAATATATATGTATTGTTTTTTACATATGCAAAAGTCGTGAAACACCTCTGGGGTATTAAGGCTCACTTAATTCCTTCTTACATTCCTCAAGGGGTCTAGTTTCCAAAATGGTAGGGCATGTGTTTTTTTTTTTTTTGCTGTTCTGGCACCATAGGGGCTTCCTAAATGCAACATGCCCCCCAAAAACCATTTCAGAAAAACGTACGTCTCCAAAATCCCATTGTCGCTCCTTCGCTTCTGAGCCCTCTACTGCGCCCGCCGAACACTTTACATAGACATATGAGGTATGTGCTTACTCGAGAGAAATTGGGCTACAAATATAAGTATCAATTTTCTCCTTTTACCCCTTGTAAAAATTCAAAAATTGGGTCTACAAGAAAATGCGAGTGTAAAAAATGAAGATTGTGAATTTTTTTCCTTCACTTTGCTGCTATTCCTATGAAACACCTAAAGGGTTAAAATGCTGACTGAATGTCATTTTGAATACGTTGGGGGGTGCCGTTTTTATAATGGGGTAATTTGTGGGGTATTTCTAAGATGAAGACCCTTCAAATCCACTTCAAACGTGAACTGGTCCCTGAAAAATACTGAGTTTGAAAATTTTGTGAAAAATTTGAAAATTGCTGCTGAACTTTGAAGCCCTCTGATGTCTTCCAAAAGTAAAAACTCATCAATTTTATGATGCAAACATAAAGTAGACATATTGTATATGTGAATAATTATTATTTTTTTGAATATCCATTTTCCTTACAAGCAGAGAGCTTCAAAGTTAGAAAAATGCAAAAGTTTAAAATTTTTCATCAAATTCTGTGATTTTCACCAAGAAAGGATGCAAGTTACCACAACATTTTACCACTATGTTAAAGTAGAATATGTCACGAAAAAACAATCTCGGAATCAGAATGATAACTAAAAGCATTCCAGAGTTATTAATGTTTAAGGTGACAGTGGTCAGATGTTAAAAAAATGGCCGGGTCCTAAGGTGTAAAATGGCTGGGTCCTTAAGGGGTTAAGCAATTCATACGTTCGAATTGCGGCAATATTCTGATTCATTGCAAAGCAAATTTTTCCTAAAATTCGTAATTAATTCAAATTTGTCAGATTCGATTCGCTCATCCCTAGTCATAATCATACAAAAATTAACACAAAAGAGATTAAGAGAAAAGAAAAATGGGAACACTAGGATGCCATTGACATAATCTATTACATCTTTCAACAGAAGCCAAACTGAAATCCCGGGAGCTCTGGGAAAACAATAAGCGTACATAAACAGAATGGGGTGACAGACAAGACACAGAGAAATGGAGAAAAGGGGATGAGGTTGGAGTAAAGAGGCTCTGTACTTCCATTCCTTCCATTTGGGCTGCAGGATCGGGGCATGGGCAGAACTTCCTGACATCCCCGCTTCTGTTTCTCTGCTGTACCCGGCTGTGAGCAGGTCTGGGGAAACAACAGCGGTGATGTCAGAAAGATTTGTCCGTGCACCAAGCCTGAAGACCCAATGGAGGAAATGGAGGAAGATATTGGGAGAGCGGGACCATGTATGAGAGACAGGTTAGTATGGTTGTCATCAGTGTCACCCGCTCTACACACCTGTACCAACAGGTTAGTGCGGTGACACTAATAACAGTTTTTCTTTAAGAAGGCTAGTTTATTTATCAATTGCCATAATCTTTGTAGCCAATCTTGGCACCAGGAAGAAGGCCAGGACCAGGTCTCTTATGGCACAATTCGAGTTGTCTCTGCAGGATGTCACCATGATGTCGGTATAGCTGCTGATTCCCCATCATCACTATGCCATACATTTAAAGGAGTAGTCTCATGGAGAAAAACTTATCCCCTATCCAAGGGATAGGGAATAAGTTTTAGATTGAAGGGGTGTCCGAGCGCTGCCCCCCCCCCTATGATCTCCTGTATGGACTCCCCGTCTCTATCCCTGAGCAATAGGTCATGACCCCCGCTCGAAGTAGAGGCCACCATGCCCCTCCATATAGCTCTATGGGAGAGCTGTTCAGCTATTTTCGGCTCTTCCATAAAACTATATGGAGGGGGCGTGGTGGCCCCCGCTTCGGGCGGGGGGTCATGACGCGCCACTCTGGGGTAGAGCCGGGGCTCCATATAGAAGATCACAGGGGGGCCCAAGTGCTCGTACCCCCCATGATCTAAAATGTATCCCCTATCCTTTGCATTCCATAGATCTACACCAAGGTTAAAAGAACACTATAAAATAATACATAGTGTTATGTCTGGTGACTACTTGTGGGACCCAGGCACATCTCAGTTATTCAAAGAACACCAAGGATTGGAGTTTTACACCGACCCCTCAGGTCTTGCGATAGGCAAAACACGGTGTATCTGTATTTTCTTGAATGTTCCTTCAAGGTTTTAAGTTAAATCTTGATCAGTACATCGGCAGAAGAATGTGTTAGACCACATGGCTTTGTTTTGTTGGCAATATAGACTGCAACATGGCTGAATCAATGTGGCTGCAAAAGGGAACATCATGTCTGGCATTGACCCTTTTAAAGGATTATTAGAATTCCAGCTGGCAAATGCAGGAAGGATGGAGTTGGCAAAAGAGAAGGGAAGAAGTTCAATAAAGCATTTACAGTTTTTGGTAACTCACTTGCTTAAAGACGTTCCTTCTCCGCATGCATTGCACGAAAGTTTGTCATTTACAGTGAATAATAAAAATATATATATATATATCTATTTTACAAATGCTTAGGTATTTTTGGACAAACTTTATTTCTTACTTGGTTATATCTAAAAGTGAATGCATAAAAAATATATAATAAGGTATTGCAGTTTTCAAAAGGGCTGCCACCTAGTGGCTACATAATGCACTGCATGAGAAAAGCAGGAAAAATATGTTGATCCCTTGTTATCATTATGAAGGGAAACAGGTGACAGGTTTGTTGTACTGTCTCACTGATATAGACATGCATGTTCAGCTGATCTGAGTATACATGTTCAGGAGGGAACCAGGAAAGAAAGCTGCTAGATAAAAGCGGTAATGGTCGATAGATATCTAATGTGTATGGGATCCTGAATGACACTGTCAGTTCATACATATGTATGCTGATGTGTACTAAAGGTACATTTACATGTGCTTATTTTGCTGAAGATTTTGCTACCCATCGAAATCTGCAGCAAAATATGCGTGTGAACGTACCCTTTGCTGTAGGGTCAAACAGCCAATCCGCAGAGTATTTTACGCTGTGGATCTGCCGGTGACCTGACCCTATAGTGTGCCTCCAGCTGTCCCCCCCCCCCCCTGTTCTTGTGTCAGCAGCAGCCACACAGAGACGAGCGAGTTGCCATGCACGGCTGCTCCGCGATATCTGAGTACACTTTGAGTGCGCGCGGCGACCCTACTCTTATATGGGAAAACAATTACTGTGAGATGTCACTTTGCAACAGCTGGAGGCACCCTGGTTGAAAAACACTGCAATAGGAAACTAATATGCTATTCAGGAATGATAGAACCGTGATAATAGCCCCTGCGACACTATTACGTCAATGTTTTTCAAACAATGTTACTTTGATAACTGTATAGTTATAATAATGTGTATAAATTAGAACAAAAAAAGAAGAGGAGGCACCGATCCAAAAGAACTACACGCCCAGAATCTAATCACTATCACCTGAACACATGCCCAACAGAAATAGTGCTACTGAAATGTCCATAGGGTGGTGCGGTGGTGCAAGGACAGAAAATAAAGCAGGCAAAAAACAATGGCCCAGATTTATCAAAGAATGTCTACGGTAGAGCTATTTTCCTATGTTTATTTGGGTGGTGGGTTTGACTAGAGTGCATCTTATTTATCAAGAAGGTGCAGCAGGATGATGAATTTTGCGCAGCTCTGCGCTGGTCGGAAAAGCTCTACCACATACAATATTTCTAGACACTTGTGAGGGAGGGAAGTAGACACTTTCACGGGTCCTGAATTTGGCAGGTTAGGTGTTTTTACTTAATTTCACAGAGCTGCCTGGACATTTTTACTTGCATTTTAGACGCTACAATCAAATTTGATTGCGGTGTCTAAGGGGTTAAAGCCAATCACCGCGATCGGTGATGTCTGGCATTAGAGATGGGTCCTGGTGGCAAACAGCCGCCAGGACCACCCAGCTATGACCCGCGCTCAGCTCCTGAGCTCGTGTCATAGTCGGGGAGTGGGACGCTGTCGTCCACAAGAGGTTAAAGGTTGAATTTCAGAAGGTAGAAGTGATTCTCACGCCTACTGGTCGGTAGTGTAGCTTTGCGCCTAAATAAGTACCTTTGCGCACAAAATAGCGACTTTTGACGAAAGTCGCAAACGATAAATACGTGAGCACTGCATGGTCAAAAAGAAAAAGTTCTACGGGTAGGCAAAAAAGAGTGAAACGGTCTGTATCAAAAGACGCATAAAAGTCGCTAAATATGCTGCTTGCACCTGAACTGCGCCAAAACATAGACAAAAAATTTTTCTAAAAGCAATGATAAATCTCCCCCAATGACTAATAAACCGACAATTGTCCTGCACTCACCACAGTCCATCGCTGTAGAAGAGGAAGCATCATGGATCCAAGCAGGGTATAAACAGGGGGTTCAGAGGCGACCAGTGGTTTTGTGCTAATGAGCACTTCTTCCGGCCTCCTTTGGAGGCCGGAAGAAGTGCTCGTTAGCACGAAACCACCGGTCGCCTCTGAGCCCCCTTTTATACCCTGTTTGGATCCATGATGCTTCCTCTTCTACAGCTGTGGACTCCGGTGAGTGCAGGACGATTATCTGTTTATTAGTCATAGTTATAATAATATTTACTATCAGGTCCATGTTTGGGCTTCAGGCTATAGAATACTGATATTTGAAAGGTTCTGTTTCAAACAGGTTTAATAAACAATACCTGAATCTCTTCCTAATTTGCATTAAAAAGAAATAGTGAAGAAAATCTATGCAAATCATTTAAAATTAAAATCCATGAAATTGCAAGAAAGATTCTGGACATTTTCTGCTTTATTAATTTTCTCCGGGAATATGTTAATGTGGGCTTTATCACCTTGTCTGTGTAATTGAATTTATCAAAAGATTAAATTTGGCAGAAGAGAGCATGCTGGGAAATGAAGTTAAATGTGAGCAGATAACGCACCGCATGCGATTTGTTTTTCCTACCACAGGATGCCTGGGATATGCTGTAAATAAAAGACAAGGTCAAGCCAAGACTAGAAAGAAATAACTGCATTGGTCACAGATACTGAATTATAAATGTAATGCAGATAAAGAGACTATTTCGGACCATAGGACAATTTGGTTTAGAAAACAGTATGAATATGTAGTAGGAATCACAGAAAATAAAAATATATAAGGGAAATGTATCAAAACCTCTGTAGGGGAAGAGTGGTGCAGTTGCCCATAACAACCAATCAGATCGTTTCATTTATTTTTAAAGAGGCCTATGAAAAATTTAAGAAGGAACTGCACCACTCTTCCTCTTCATAGGTTTTAATAAATCTCTCCCATACTCAAGAAGAATTTCCGTGTAAAACAAGAAAAATATCACTAGTAATTAAACGTAACTTTTAATAATATATGTTTAAAATATGCACCAAATATACCCTAAAAATGAACCAAAATAATGTTAACACAAGTTAACAATTATGGGTTCAAATTATCAACAAAAGACCATGTCTATGTATCAGTCATCAAGGTAATTGATAATACCAAAACTAACAGCAGAATAACATAAAAATCACCATAATCCAGCAGTACAAATCATGGACATCTGATATAAAGGCCTATCAACAAAAAGACACGGTCCCAACGTGTTTCACCCGGAAGGTACTGGTATCTTCAGGGAATGAAACTGGGAAAGAAATGCCTATAGAGAATCAATATTAGATAAGACCCTAAACAGCATTGATTGAAGTGACGTTGCGACCAGGGTGCGGGGGGTGCGGGCCTCACCGGGTGACACCATCCTGATGGGGTGACACCAGGTACGCCGCCGGTCCTCAGTTGCGCTGCCTGTCTCCGTACTAGCAGCATCCCCCCGGCCCCCACTTGCGCTGTCTCTGTAATAGCATCAAATCCCCCCCCCCCCGTCCTTACTTGTTGCGCCTCCGTACTAGCACCCCCCCCTGTCACCTGCACAGTGAACCGGCCTGCGCCCCCACGTCTTCTGTTGCGCCGGTCCGACGTCACTCCGCAGGGCCGGCACAGGAGGACGTGACGTCACTCACAGAGCGCCCAGAGAGAAGGAGCGCTGCGCTGGATGGGTGAGTAAGTGAGTGTGTGTCTGTCTCACTCTCTCTGTTTGTGTGTCTCGGTCTGTGTGTGACTGTGTGTGTGTGTCTGTGAGTGTGTGTCTCTCTGTGTGGGTTTGTGTGTGTGTCTGTCGCTATCTCTGTCTGTGTGTGGCTCTCTGTCTTTGTGTGACTGTGTGTGTGTGACTGTGTGTATGTGTCTCTCTGTGTGTATGTGTCTCTCTGTGAGTGTGTGTCTCTCTGACTGTGTGTGTCTCTATCTGTGTGTGTCTCTGTGTTGTGTGTGTGTGGGTTTGTTTGATCCAGCGATCTAATGTGGGGAGACTTTGACCTATTGTGGGGAACCTGCGGCCTAATGGGGGGAAACTACTACCAAATGTGGGGAATCTATGCTACCTAATGTGGGGAAACTGCTACCTAATGTGCGAAGGCTGCTACATAATGTGGGAAAACTGCTACCTAATGTGCGGAATCTGTGCTACCTAATGTGGGGAAACTGCTACCTAATGTGTGGAATCTATGCTACCTAATGTGTGGAATCTGTGCTACCTAATGTGGGGAATCTGTGCTACCTAATGTGGGGAAATTACTACCAAATGTGGGGAATCTATGCTACCTAATGTGGGGAAACTGCTACCTACCTAATGTGTGGGAACTGCTACCTACCTAATGTGGGGAACTGCTACCTACCTAATGTGGGGGAACTGCTACCTACCTTAAGTGGGGGAACTGCTGCCTACCTAATGCTCCCCCCTGGCAGTAGCACCCTCATCATCCACCAGCAACCCCCCCCAGCAGCAGCACCTCCATCAGCAGATCATGATGGTGGATGATGGGGGTGCTCCTGCCAGGAGGGTGATCCTGCTGATGGATGATGGGGGTGATACTGCCAGGGGGGATGGCCAGTAGCACCCTCATCATCCTCCAGCAACACCTCCCCAGTACTAGCACCCCCATCATCCACTAGCAACACCACCAGATTTATATTCAGAGGGTACAGTGTGTGGCAGATTTATATTCAGAGGGTACAGTGTGTGGCGGTATATTCAGAGGGTACCGTATGTGGCAGATTTATATTCAGAGGGTACAGTATGTGTTGGTATTATATTCAGAATGTACAGTGTGTGGTAGTATTATATTCAGTGGGTATGGTGTATGGAAGGTTTATAATCAAAGAGTATAGTGTATTGTAGTATTATATTTAGAGGATACAGTGTCTGGCAGGTTTATAATAATACTTGTTTTCATATAGAGGATGAGAATGCGCTGACATAGTGAGGAGACGTCTGGGCGTCACATTCTACAGACAGAAGTTTTAGCTGGACCAGGCGGTATGTACCATCTGAATTAGATAAGGAAAGACTATAGAGAAGACGTCACTTGTAGTCACTGATATCATTGTGTATTCCCCTCACTATAGAGAAGACGTCACCTGTAGTCACTGATATCATTGTGTATTCTCCTCACTATAGAGAAGACGTCACCTGTAGTCACTGATATCATTGTGTATTCTCCTCACTATAGAGAAGATGTCACCTGTAGTCACTGATATCATTGTGTATTCTCCTCATTATAGAGAAGACGTCACCTATAGTCACTGATATCATTGTACATTCTCCTCACTATAGAGAAGATGTCACCTGTAGTCACTGATATCATTGTACATTCTCCTCACTATAGAGAAGACGCCACCTGTAGTCACTGATATCATTGTGTATTCTCCTCACTATAGAGAAGACGTCACCTGTAGTCACTGATATCATTCTGTATTCTCCTCACTATGGAGAAGACGTCACCTGTAGTCACATATATCATTGTGTATTCTCCTCACTATAGAGAAGACGTCACCTGTAGTCACATATATCATTGTACATTCTCCTCACTATAGAGAAGACGTCACCTGTAGTCACTGATATCATTGTGTATTCTCCTCACTGTAGAGAAGACGTCACCTGTAGTCACTGATATCATTGTGTATTCTCCTCACTATAGAGAAGACGTCACCTGTAATCACTGATATCATTGTGTATTCTCCTCACTATAGAGAAGACGCCACCTGTAGTCACTGATATCATTGTGTATTCTCCTCACTATAGAGAAGACGCCACCTGTAGTCACTGATATCATTCTGTATTCTCCTCACTATGGAGAAGACGTCACCTGTAGTCACATATATCATTGTAGATTCTCCTCACTATAGAGAAGACGTCACCTGTAGTCACTGATATCATTGTGTATTCTCCTCACTGTAGAGAAGACGTCACCTGTAGTCACTGATATCATTGTGTATTCTCCTCACTATAGAGAAGACGTCACCTGTAATCACTGATATCATTGTGTATTCTCCTCACTATAGAGAAGACGTCACCTGTAGTCACTGATATCATTGTACATTCTCCTCACTATAGAGAAGATGTCACCTGTAGTCACTGATATCATTGTACATTCTCCTCACTATAGAGAAGATGTCACCTGTAGTCACTGATATCATTGTACATTCTCCTCACTATAGAGAAGACGCCACCTGTAGTCACTGATATCATTGTGTATTCTCCTCACTATAGAGAAGACGTCACCTGTAATCACTGATATCATTGTGTATTCTCCTCACTATAGAGAAGACGTCACCTGTAGTCACTGATATCATTGTACATTCTCCTCACTATAGAGAAGACGTGACCTGTAGTCACTGATATCATTGTACATTCTTCTCACTATAGAGAAGACGCCACCTGTAGCCACTGATATCATTCTGTATTCTCCTCACTATAGAGAAGACGTCACCTGTAGTCACATATATCCTTGTACATTCTCCTCACTATAGAGAAGACGTCACCTGTAGTCACTGATATCATTGTGTATTCTCCTCACTGTAGAGAAGATGTCACCTGTAGTCACTGATATCATTGTGTATTCTCCTCACTATAGAGAAGACGTCATCTGTAGTCACTGATATCATTGTACATTCTCCTCACTATAGAGAAGACGTCACCTGTAGTCACTGATATCATTGTACATTCTCCTCTCTGTGTCCTATCAGAGCTGTAGTCACTTGTCAGTTCTACAGTTATGATGAGTGAAACTACAACTCCCAGCATAACCTCACCACTGCATAAAGGAGTACTCTACTGGAAAAAAAATTTTTTATCAACTGGTGCTACAAAGTTAAACAGATTTATAAATTACTTCTACTTAAAAATCGTAATCCTTCCAGTACTTATTAGCTGCTGTATAAGTGATTCACAGGAAGTTCTTTTCTTTTTTAATTTATTTTCTGTCTGACCACAGTGCTCTGTGCCGACACCTCTGTCCATGTCAAGAACTGTCCATAGTAGGAGCAAATCCCCATAGCAAACCAATCCTGCTCTGGACAGTTCCTAACATGGACAGACAGAGCACTGTGGACAGACTGGAAAGAACTACACAACTTCCTGTGGAGAATACAACAGCTTATAAGTACTGTAAGGATTAAGATTTTAAATAGAAGTAATTTAAAAATCTGTTTAACTTTCTGGCACCATTTGATATAAAAGAAAATGTTTTCCAGTGGAGTACCCCTTTAAGTAATTCTGGGAGCTGTATATTTAAATGGTGAAAACTTCTTTAACACTTTCCTATTCTGTGGCAGTTGGTATATCTGATTATTATACTGGAATTTCTCACAATGCGCTACAACAGTGGTGTCTGTCACAACAGGCTAAAAACTTACTGGGGGGGGGGGGGAGGTATGGGGTGACACCATTTTCTACTGCACCGGGTGACACCAACCCTAGCAACGCCACTGATAGGCATAAGAAAGAAATAAATGGATAACAATGTAACACGCCAACATGATCATACATAAATAAAAAGACAGCTCTCAATGAAGCCACTTACTGCCCCCGCGCACACAATGTATATATATATATATATATATATATATATATATATATGCAGGGTCAGTATTATTAATTGCTTATCATCAATAATTGTTTATCATCCTATATCTTTACTTCTTAGTATGTTCATTCCCTTTCTCCAACCAAGAATATTAAAGGGGTACTCCACTGGCCAGCGTAGAACTAAATGTTCCTAACACTGTTTTGGCACTGCGGGGGTCGGCCAAGCCCCCTTGTGACGTCACGGCCATGCCCCCTCACGCTGTCACGGCCCTTCCCATAGACTTGCATTAAGGGGGGCGTGGCCGACCCCAGCAGCGTGAAAACAGCATTCAGAACATTTAGTTCCACGCTGGCCAGTGGAGTACCTGTGTAAACTGTGGTTTAATGCAACCAAATAGACATTTCGGATACAGTTATGTCGCAAGCAGATATGTAAGTGTTTACAGGTGGGGTCTGATTAGACACAGGAGGGTCAGAAAGTGCTCCCCTTCCCCACTGCCCTATAAAAAGGCTCTCAGAGGCCACTTTTGGTTAGTGTAACTCTTGGTGAGAGATCCTTGACTGCTAGACATGTCTCTGCAACACATATGAAGAATATTTTCCTTTGGATTTTATGAAGCGGCAAATATTGAACTGAAAGAAGCAGGACTGTCATTTTGACAAATTGGCACCATTTAGGCCATTGTGGCCAAGCTGTTAGGAGGTGTTGGGAGCTTGAGTGGACACACATATGACAAAAGGCTCCAGACAGCCCTGAAAGACCTCCAATAGAGAGGATTGTTTCATCCATTAATCTCCTACAATTTCCTAGTCCACCATCCAGACACAGATGGCACCTTTATTACACACCCCAATCTCTGCCTGAACCATTTCCAGGTGATTAGCAAAATAAATTTGTTGTCACAGCATTTGCCATTATGTGTCCTGCCATTGACAGACAGTCACTGTCTCCTAAACTAGAAACCTGGACTGCTATAGACTAGAACTGTATGGACTTTAAAGCGGAATCCAGGTTGTGCATCAAAGGAACAGATCCTGGGCACAACTTCACTGAATCATGGAGGATAGCTCTGGCATGAGCAAGCGGCTGAGGTTACAGTAAACTATTATGGGATAATGCACACTATCGGTGTGCTTAGAGGAGTACTCCACCCCTAGACATCTTATCCCATATCTAAAGGATAGGGGATAAGATGTCTGATCGTGGGGATCCCGCCGCTGGGGACCCCGCAATCTCTCCTGCAGCATCCAGTTCATGAGCTGCACGGAGCGAATCTTCTCTCTGTGCAGCTCATGAACAGGGGTTCTTCAGGAGAGATCATGGGGGTCCACAGCGGCGGAACCCAAGTGATCAGACATCTTATCCCCTATCCCTTAGATAGGGGATAAGATGTCTAGGGGCAGAGTACCCCTTCAATCTAAGAAAGTGCAAAAATTGTACAGTTCCAACCAAGTAAGGAAAATATAGATGGAGCTTGCCTGTCTACACTGTGCAAAAAATATCTTTTATTAAAGTGCATAACAGACATCCACTCACGCAGACAGGTTCATACAGCCCGCCTGTTCATATGCTAAAACTAGTGACAGCTGTTTCACGCCCTGTACTTCCTCATCCTGCCTTTGCTGTGGAGCCACACACTTCCCCAACTGCTGATGTGATGATCTGGGGAGCAAGACGATCTGGGGAGCCAGATGACAATTGGTAAACCCTAGTAGTGGTAGAAGGGACACAAACAGCTCTGCGATATGAGCAGGACATCATGTGGCTCTCATTGCATGGCTTCCAACTGGCATTTTGCAGCAGGATAATGTTTCCGCTAATATTGTAATCACATACAGTGACCCCCCCCCCGACTTACGATGGCCCCGACATACGATCATTTCAACATACGATGGCCTCTCAGAGGCCATCGCATGTTGAAGGCAGCATCAACATACAATGCTTTTGTATGTCGGGGCCATCGCATAAACGGATATCCGGCAGTGCAGACTGCTTCAGCTGCCACCGGATAGCCGTTTACGGTGCCCCGTGTGGTCTGCTGAAGATCACTGTCCTCGGGTCTTCGGTGCGTCCTCTTCAGGATCCCCTGCATCGTCAGCGCTCTCCATCATCGTCATCACGTCACCGCGCACGCCGTCCCGTCATCCATTAGGAGCGGTGTGCGTAACGACATGATGGCAGCGACGGAAAGCGGAAGCAGAGGCCTTGCCAGAGCGTCGGGGACGTGGCGACAGCGATGGAAGGCGATATCCAGGGCAGCGGTGACAAGCGGTGACGGTCCGGAGTGGCGGGGACACGTGAGTATAACCTCCAATACCAGTGATCTTCAACCGGTGGACTTCCAGATGTTGCAAAACTACAACTCCCAGCATGCCCGGACAGCCGTTGGCTGTCCGGGCATGCTGGGTGTTGTTGTTTTGCAACATCTGGAGGTCCGCAGTTTGTAGACCACTCTCCTATACTTTACATTTCACGGATCCCTCAACATACGATGGTTTCAACAAACGATGGTCCGTTTGGAACGGATTACCATCGTATGTTGAGGGACCACTGTATATCATTGATACATTTACCTTTTATACATTATAACTTTTCATTTAATTCCAACAACTTTTTGGTGGGTAATTATTTTCTTTGTCCATGAGTGTACTGTATATATATATTTATATAAAAAAATATAAGGTCCCATTAACTATCATTCTAAAATATTGTGAAAAGATTTCCCCCCTGCACTTGTCTATCTGCCCCTTGAAATGCACATTTTTATTTGCGTGCTGGAAGAATTGCTTTGATCTCCCTTTTGCGCTTACATCATGTTCTGTTCTCCTCCTGATTATTCTCTTTGTTATTGTTCCCAGACATGATTCTGCTTCACAACGAGCAAGATAAAAGGTGATTGATTTGTTGTTTCAGTAATGAGAAACCATCAAAAAGTCAAATGGACAAAAAGTCAACAACAGAAAAACAAACACATTTATTAATGCCAAATAACCAGCAGAAAACTTTTTGCAATTTAGGAGTGAGACAATGAAATCTTAATGTCAGGGGAAAGATTAAAGGGTTCCACTATGTCTTTTGTAGTGCGGCCATTTACAGATTAAAATTGTTCAGTACGCTAGTAGGTATTCTAAAGGCACCCTAATATAGAGATCAGGCTGGTGGCAGACATGAGTGTATGAACCACAGAGATTGCCCCTGTGGCTGCCATAAAGACCCTCTTGAGCAGGAGTTCATCTTTGGTTGGTCCCTATTTTAATGGGGGGTAAACTCCTGCACAGAGATATGCTGTAATAGGGCATTATTGTTAGCAAAGAAGGAGGAGAAAAATAGGGGCTATAAGATCTTCTGTTACAGGTAGTTAATGGTGTGGCACTGTCAAGCCATACCTGAAAGGGGCCTAAATTGTAATTTTGCTATGGGCCCTCTGTCCTGAATGGGAACACTTGACAAGCTCATGGGAGATTAAGGGGTTGTCTAACAAAGTGTTAATAAAAAAAAAATAAAAAAAAACATGGCCAAGCTCCCTGCTTAAAAAAAAAACTATACTTACCTCTCTTAGTTTCCTGGAGCCTCTGGTATCGTTGCTCCTGATCTCTGTTGTGCCCATTTCCTGGTGCTGGGGCCAAATATGTCAGAGTGCCGCTCAACCTATTATTGATGGGACATCGCTGTGGCCAGTAATTGGCTGAGTGGCATTTTAATGTGTTGGGCCCCGACACAAGGCAGAGTGCAGTGGAGTTAGAAAGCAGAAATACTAGAGGCTACAGAAGCCGAAGTAGCTAAGTACAGTTTTTTTTTATTTTGTCATTAAGCAGATATAATGGGCATGTCTTTAGAGAAACACTAGGTACAGTGGGTATAAAAGGTCTACACACCCCTTTAAAATGCCAGGTTTTTGTGATGTTAAAGAATGAAATAAAGATAATCATGACAGAGCTTTTTCCACCTTTAAAGGGGTAATTTGAATTTTTTATTTGACTATGCTACAGGGGATGTAAAGTTCGTGTAGTTCATAATATAGTGTCTGTACCTGTGTGTGATGGCTGGTCTCACAATTCTGGTGATTTTTGCCCCGATTTTTATTTTTAACAACATACAAAATGAATATCCTCTCAGGTGAATGGGAGCCTGTCCTTGCTTCAATGGGTGGAGTGAGATCATTCTGCTAGGAATTGTAGTTTTGCAATAGCTGGAAGCATCTTGGTAAGAAAACACTGGTCTATTGTTTACAGCACAGCATGGTAGGGAGCACAGGTGTGCTTGATGTGTGGGAGGCAGAAAAGTGACCTCCCACTTACAGCAAGGAATTCTGGGACTTGTAGTTGGAGGGATGGAACATCCCTAGTAGGATGAAAAAAGGGTAAAAAGTTAAAATGTTCAAATGAGAAAATGTTCAAAACGTCTAAAAAAAACACACACAAACACACACACACACACAGAAATGCTATTTTCCCTTTGACTTGTTTTGTCTTGTCTCCCCATTGGGGCACCTACAACTGTTTAATTATGTTTGATATTTAAAAATTAAACAAAAAAGAGTAAAAAAAAAAAAGAATGTAATTGTAAAGACCCATATTATAAAATGAATGCGCTATTTACTATTTATCCTATGCAACCCCACACTGCGACTGAATAATCATCATAATATTTTCCACTGATCTTCCTTCAAAGATTTATCAAAAGGTTTTGAAGGGATCCTCTGGTGCCTGAAAGTTATACAGATTTGTAAATTACTTTTATTTAAAAAATCTTAAATGGGCACTGTCATTAAAAGTCATTTTTGCTATTGCACTCCTTATGGTAAATAAAAAATCTGTCTAATACACTTTGTTTTCTATGGGGATAGTGAATAGCAAATATATATATATATATATATATATATATATATATATATATGTATATATATAACAGTAATGAGAATAGGTAGTTAGTACGATAAAGTATAGTAATTGGTCGGTGAGGTCCATAGCCGGAACAGTATGTCCCGTGTCAAGGTCCTTTATGCAAGTTGATTACTCCACCTATCTCTAGCCCAAATAACTAATGTTAATATTGTGAACCCTCAAAGCACACCATGTGGACTCAAGTATCCCCCCATCTGCAAAGCTGCCACATAACCTGATAAGAAACAAATGTTCACATTAAATTACGTGTTTTTTTTTTTTGACGACGGACCTTTATCTTAAATAATCAAAGTATTTTCCACAAAGATAACTACGGTATACATCTGATCATTACTATGCCAGTTCAATTAGCCCAAAAAATTATTATTCTCTTTAGCCACTATTAAGAATGTCCAAAACTGTATATTCATGATGGCACGAAAATATATATCCAGAGTTCCAGCAAGGAGTGCATCTCACAGTCCACTCCTGCCGTGAAGTTATCCAATGGTATTAAGTAACCAATAGCAGGGCAGCTAGGAGTGCAATCGAGTAACCAATAGCAGGGCAGTTAGGAGTGCAATCGAGTAACCAATAGCAGGGCAGTTAGGAGTGCAATCGAGTAACCAATAGCAGGGCAGCTAGGAGTGCAATCGAGTAACCAATAGCAGGGCAGTTAGGAGTGCAATCGAGTAACCAATAGCAGGGCAGTTAGGAGTGCAATCGAGTAACCAATAGCAGGGCAGCTAGGAGTGCAATCGAGTAACCAATAGCAGGGCAGTTAGGAGTGCAATCGAGTAACCAATAGCAGGGCAGCTAGGAGTGCAATCGAGTAACCAATAGCAGGGCAGCTAGGAGTGCAATCGAGTAACCAATAGCAGGGCAGCTAGGAGTGCAATCGAGTAAACAATAGCAGGGCAGTTAGGAGTGCAATCGAGTAACCAATAGCAGGGCAGCAAGGAGTGCAATCGAGTAACCAATAGCAGGGCAGCTAGGAGTGCAATCGAGTAACCAATAGCAGGGCAGCTAGGAGTGCAATCGAGTAACCAATAGCAGGGCAGCTAGGAGTGCATCTTGTAGTCCCCTCCTGCCATAAAATAGCCAATAGCAGGGCAGCTACTTGTATCATAAGTCAGTTCCCAAAAATATCGAAAATCAGAGTCTGTGTTGGGTTCCAAGGAGAGAAATCTCCAGATTCGCAGCATACATCAGTCAAGGAAGAGAGTTTAAAAAAAGGGGTTTTCAGCAGAAACCAAGATCCATCTTTAAAATTGTTGCTAGGGAACGGAATATGTCTCTTCTATCTTTATGGTTGTTGTTAAGAAGCAGGATATATCTCCTTCATCAAGAGGTCAAACCTTTAGGAGCCATATTTCATTTCATTTCCTCTCTTTACCACATCAGACTATGTCTTATCAGAAACCTACATAATTCAAATAAGTTTAAATTAGTACTCATATATGTCCACACACATACAGTATATAGACATCCCTGTGTTGCGGGCCTGGAGTAAAGAGTATGCTTCAACCTGTGAGCCTACGTGATATATATGTGTCACTATGCGAATGTGTGTGTCGAACCAATGTGACAGTGAACTAAAGGTGTGTATGTATGTGACTGTGAACACAAGTCTGTTGCGTTCAAAATGTATAACTATGTGTAAACAAGAGGAACAGGACTAAATGTCAAGTGATGTATGTTAATAACTACGTGTGAGTGATTTTGTTACGGGTGTATGATATGCAATGTCATTCCACATTGTGTTTGTCAAATGTGACTGTGATCGTGTGCAATGTGCATGGTGCTAAGTGTGCATGTGACCAGCCCTCCAACACTCCCCGCCCCCCCCGCTCCCCCAATACAACACACTGCCTTTCCAACCCCATCACTTACACCCCCACACCACTCCTCACTCACCTCAGCGTGTGTACTAAGGCTCTGACCTCAGCATGCTCACTCCACAGTAATGGATAATATTACGGACAAAATTTCCTGAGCCATGGATATTCAGGAAAATTAAATACTATAATAGAAAAACATGTAGGAAAAGAAATAACCCTAAATCCAAACGATAAAATCTCCTATACACAACATGGACTGTGATGATTTAACTAGATAAGTAAGTATTACTCATGTATTCTACTCACCCAAGAATCCAGTAAACAGTAGATCCTCATTTAGTCCTGAAGGTGATACCTTTTCTAACTCATAGATCCACCTTGATTCTGCTTGTAGAAGTCTATTCGTTATTGGACCTCCCCTGATGTTGTTGGAAATCCTTTCCAGAACGATCACTTGCAGACCATGTGGCCTTCCCTGGTGATACCTCAAGAAATGTCCTGCCACAGAGGTCAATGTGTTTTCCTGACCCTTGTCATGTCTTGCCAATGCAACTGTCGATAAAGGTTTCTGTATCCTCTTACGTAATTGTTGTCCAGTTTGTCCCACATAAATCTTTCTACATGGGCAGATGATGGCATAACTGACTTGAGTAGTCTTACAATTCATGTAATTCTTCAAACAGAAGTCTCTTCTATCTCGTGGGTTTTTAAATATCTGGACTTATGAATTGACAGACTGCCCATCTGCAGGAGGGATATGATCCACAGTGTCCACTGACTGTCCCAATCCATCTAGTGGCTCTCTGAAAATGGCTTCTAGTAAGAAGTTTTCTCAGGTTCGGAGCTCAACGTGCAACTAGTACTGGTTTCTCTGGGACAATAGTCTGCATTCGCTCGTCCAACAGCAGAATACTCCAATTTCGTCAAATAATACTTCTGATTTCACCCCACTGATTGTTATAAGTAGAGATAAATCTCAATGTTTCATCCAGTGATTTCTTTCTTCGAGTGGGCTCAAGGAGAGATCTCCTATCGGAAGTTCTAGCTCTTTGATAAGCTCGAGAAACCGTTCTCTTCGGATATCCACGTTCTTTGAAACTCTATGTGAGGTCCATAGATTGTTTCTTGAAGTCTTGATCTTTACTGCAATTTCTTCTGTTAGGACATGAGGAGGGTCCCTACCTGCCTCCTTGTTGTCCGATCGCTGATTCACTGTTCCGTGCCTGAGATCCAGGCAGGAGCAGTGGAGCGCTGATAACACTGATCAATGCAATGCTATGGCATGGCATTGATCAGTGTCTGCAATCAATGTACTGCAGTCCCTATGGGAGCTATAAGATTGCAAAAAAAAAAGTGTAAAAAAATAGTTAATAAATGTGATTTAACCCCTTCCCTAATAAAAGTTTGAATCACCCCCCTTTTCCCATAAAAAAAAAAGAACTATGTAAATAAAAATAAATATAAACATATGTAGTATCGCCGTGTGTGTAAATGTCCGAACTATAAAAATATATGTCGGCAATTAAACCACATGGTCAAGGCGTACACGTAAAACAATTCCAAAGTCCAAAATAGCATATTTTTTGACACTTTTTATACCATAAAATAATGAATAAAAAGCAATCAAACAGTCCGATCAAAACAAAAATGGTACTGATAAAAACTTCAGATCACGATGCAAAAAATGAACCCTCATACATCCCCATATGCGGAAAAATAAAAAAGTTATGGAGGTCAGAAGAGGACATTTTTAAATCAAACCTATATAAGTAGGGTATCATTCTGATCATATGGACCTATAGAATGAAGATAAGGTGTCATTTTTACCGAAAAATGCACTGCGTAGAAACGGAAGCCCCCAAAATTAGCAAAATGGCGTTTTTTTTTTGTCAAATAAATATTATTTTTTTTTGTTTCGTCATAGATTTTGGGGTAAAATTACTGATGGCATTACTAAGTAAAATTGTTGGCACAAAAAACAAGCCATCATATGAGTCTGTAGGTGCAAAATTGAAAGGGTTATGATTTTTAAAAGGTAAGGAGGAAAAAAACGAAAGTGCAAAAACGTAAAATCGCTGAGTCCTTAAGGGGTTAAAGATCACAAACTTTCCTATACAAATGTAAACAATAGTAGCGATAAGGTACAAATATAAACATTAGTAGTGATATGGAAAGCAAATTATTTTACACTGTCTTATAAGTCTTAAAAAGATTGTCCGAAATCAATAATGCATCAGTATGGCTTATTTTAAGATGTAAATCGCGGACTATTAATGATGTGGCTGAGCAGGTACATTTAATAGAACAAGAGGTTCTGTATAACCAAGGTCACCATGAATAATCATCAATGAGCGGCTGCAGCTATTAGGATTCAGGAGAAAATTGCTTGGAAATGTGAGATTCAGACTGAAAGTTTGTCAGATGAACATCTCACACTTCTCAATAAGGAACCTCCTAGTTTCAGCAGGTCTGTGACACAACCAAGGTGCATTGTCCTACTAGTTATTCACAGAACAAAGAGCCTAAATTCAAGAAACAGTGTCTGGCACATTGTCATTTAGTGTGTTTATCATAAAAATATAACTTATGTGGAGTGTCCTTAAAAATTATTTCAGGGACTTAGGCCACAAGCTTAGGGCAAGGACCTCCAAGGTAGTATTTTCTGAAATATTACCTGTACCACGAGTCACACCAGAGAGGCAGCGGGAGATCAGGGAGGTAAACAAGAGGCTCAGAAGCTGGTGTAAGAAGGAGGGGTTTTGGTTCATGGAGAACTGGGCCGACTTCGCTGTCAGATACCGGCTCTACCGTAGGGACGGGCTGCACCTCAATGGGGAGGGTGCAGCTGTGCTTGGGGAGAAGATGGCTAGAAGGGTGGAGGAGTGTTTAATCTAGGGACGTGGGGGGAGGGAACCTACAATATAGAAGGAGAAGATAGTGTAGACAGAGATCTTGGGATAGGTAATAACACTGGGGGTGGAGCGGGGAGAGGGGTTAGAACAGTCATAAGTGATCAGAGGAAACATAATAGGAAGGATAACATGAAGTGCATGTATACTAATGCCAGAAGCCTCAATAAGATGGAGGAACTGGAAATATTAATGTTGGAGGAAGACTATGCCATAGTGGGGATAAGTGAGACATGGCTGAATGCAAGCTATGACTGGGCGGATAATGTACAGGGATACATTCTGTTCAGGAATGACCATACAAGTAAAAAAGTGGAAGGGGTTTGCTTTTATGTTAAATCCTGTCTTGGGCCCATTCTGCGTGAGGACATTGGTGAGGAAAATGATCATGTGGAGTCTCTGTGGGTGGAAATAAGGGTAAGAACAAAAAATTACTCATAGGGATTTGTTATAAGACACCAAGTATAACAGAAACAGCAGAAAACATACTTATAGGACAAATAGATGGGGCAGCAAAGAAGGGGGAAGTCATTATTATGGGGGGACATTAACTATCCTGACATCGACTGGGGAGCTGTAACCTGCAGGTCCAGCAAGGAAAACTGATTTTGGGCAATAATAAAGGACAATTACCTTTCTCAACTAGTGCAGGACCCAACAAGAGGTGGGGCGTTTATGGACCTTATACTAACCAATAGGCAAGACAAAGTACCCGAGGTAGGGGGTCATCATGGTAATAGTGACCATAACATAATAAGTTTTTCGTTTATCCTATAAGAGGATGTCTACTAGTGGGGCTACAAAAACATAAAACTTCAGGAAGGCCAATTTTCAACAACTAAGAGATGACCTCAGTGACATAGATTGGGACCTTGCCCTTAGTAATAAAAGTACACAAGCTAAATGGTATATTTTAAGAACATTCTAAATAGATATTGTGAACAACATATAACCTAGGGGAATAAAAGGGCTAGAAAAAGGAGAAAACCAATTTGGCTAATCAAAACAGTTAAGGAAGCAATAAACAGTAAGAGGAAAGCATTTAGACTACTAAACAAGCAGTTAGTGGGGAAACATTAAAGAATTATAAGGAGAAAAATAAAATCTGTAAAAAAATAAAACTGAAATACAACTAGCAAAAATTGCAGCAGAGAGAAGAATTGCCATAGAAAGTAAAAAGAACCCCAAAATATTCTTCACCTACATAAATAATTAGAAATTTAAAGCTGAAAATGTTGGCCCCTTAAGAAATAATATGGGGGTAATGGTGGAGGAGGATGAGGAAAAGGCAAATCTACTGAATTACTTCTTCTCTACTGTAT
Organism: Hyla sarda; assembly: GCF_029499605.1. Taxonomy (NCBI): domain Eukaryota; kingdom Metazoa; phylum Chordata; class Amphibia; order Anura; family Hylidae; genus Hyla; species Hyla sarda. The sequence goes on from NC_079190.1 coordinate 52,318,665, forward strand.
TTACAAAGGAAAAACCAATGCCAGATAACAGGGGAGGGAACAAAGTATATTCTCCGGCAAATCTCACCTGTTTAAATCAAGAAAAGGTGCAGTGCCGCCTTAGCAACATAAAAACAAAACCCCAAATCAACGGGCCCAGATGGCATCCATCCCAGGGTTTTGCAAGAATTAAATACTGTGCTAGGCAGACCCCTATTATTTAAATATTCTATAATGACAGGGATTGTTCCACAGGACTGGCGCTTAGCAAAGGTGGTACCAATATTCAAAAAGGGGTCAAAAAGGAATCCTGGGAACTACAGGTCTGAAAGTTTATCTTCTGTAGTGGGTAAGATTTTTGAGGGTTTTCTGAGAGATGCTACCCTGGAATATCTTAATGAAAATAACCTTATAACTCAGCACCAACATAGGTTTATGCGGGTTTGGTCCTTTCAGACTAATCTGATCAGCTTCTATGAGGAGGTCAGTTATATATTGGATCAGGGTGAAGCTGTGGATGTTATATATTGGGATTTTTCTAAGGCTTTTGATACCGTGCCACACAAAAGGTTAGTACATAAAATGAGGATGCTGGAACTGGGGGAGGACATATGTGAATAGGTTAGCAACTGGCTCAGTGGGTGAGTATCAATGGAACTTACTCTGGTTGGGTGACAGTTATAAGTGGGATACCACAGGGGTCAGTAACGGGTCTACTTCTTTTCAATATGTTTTTTAATGACCTTGTAGAGGGATTACAAAGTAGAATTTCTATATTTGCAGATGACACCTAACTGGGTAGGGTGATTACCACAGAGGAGGATAACATAATACTACAGAGGGATCTGGGGAAGCTGGAGGCTTGGGTACAAGCATGAAATTAAGTTTAATGTGGAGAAATGTAAGGTTATGACCTTGGGCAGTAAAAACTGTGATGACCCAGTGCAGGTACACGTTCCTGTACTACCTGTGACCTGAAGGCTCCCCTGCAGGGACCCCCCTTGTTCTCCTGTTAATTTATTAAAATGGTGTATGTGCCTTTAAGAGCATAGACAGGATCCTTATGTCTAGATAGTATATAGGACCTTTGGAGGACTCCAGGACCTGTGTGAGTAAGCCTGTCACATGTTATGTTATACAGTTATATGATTTGTTGCAACATGTACTCCCAGAGAGCACCAGCATTAACCTATGACCCACAGCTTTACCAATTGGCTTTAGTCCAGCCCCCCACTATATAAAGGGGTGGCCATCTTTAATTAGCTCTCTTAGACCCTACCATCTGATCTGAGAACAAGTCTTTGCTGAAGCAGCTACCAGAAGATCTCAGGACAAGTGTTCAACATCTGGAGTACCACAAAGCTACAACTCTCCAGTAAGTCTACAAGTCTATGTCTGCTGTCACTACAACTAGTCAAGTCCTGCACATAGTCAAGTTAAGTCTAATTACAAGTCAAGTTTATGACAAGTATTGGTCCAGCAAGCTGCAAGATCCTCTGGGTACTGGTCACCTCTCTGGGAATTCTGGCCATAGCTGTGAAGATAATTACACCTGTCTTCTATTCAGTAAACCCTCTGTTTGACCACAACTGGTTGTGAACTCTTTATTCACTACTAGCCCGTGGGATAGCAGAGAATCCGGGCTTGTAATGTTCCAGAACCTGAAAACCACACTGGCGTCACGAACACATAGGGATTAATACCATCAGACCCCCTGGGTTAATAATATCTGATCCCACCACTCAACTGAAAAAGACTTGGGGATAATGGTGGACAGTAAACTCTACTTTAGCAATCAGTGCCAGGCAGCAGCTGCCAAGGCTAACAAAGTCATGGGATGTATCCAGGGCCGGATTTAGACTTAATGTGGCCCTGAGCAAAATTAAAAGTGGGGCCACAAAATCCGAACAAGTCAGTCTCATTTAGTTAATTCATGATGTAGTATGCCAAGAGAGTTGCAAATTTATTAACTTCTTAAGGACGCAGGTTGTATGCCCTGCGCCTGCTCCCCTGCAATGACTCGAGCTATCAGCCGCCAGGACCCATGTCTAATGCCGTACATCACCAATAGTGGTGATGCCCAGTATTAACTCCTTAGACGTGGCGATCAAAGTTGATTGCCGTGTCTAACTTGAAAGTAAAACCATTCCCGACAGCTCAGTCGGGCTGCTCGAGACCGCCGCGGTGTAAAAAATGGTGTAAAAAAAGTTTTTAAAAAAAAAGTTCATAAATGTGATTTAACCCCTTCCCTAATAAAAGTTTAAATCACCCCCCCCCCTTTTCCCATAAAAAATATGTAAACAAAAATAAACATAAACATATGTGGTATCGCCACATGGGTCAATGTCCGAACTATAAAAATTTAATGTTAAAGGGGTATTCCAGGCCAAAACTTTTTTTTATATATCAACTGGCTCCGGAAAGTTAAACAGATTTGTAAATTACTTCTATTAAAAAATCTTAATCCTTCCAATAGTTATTAGCTTCTGAAGTTGAGTTGTTGTTTTCTGTCTAACTGCTCTCTGATGACTCACATCCCGGGAGCTGTGCAGTTCCTATGGGGATATTTTCCCATCATGCACAGCGCCCGGGACGTGACATCATCATTGAGCAGTTAGACAGAAAACTTCAGAAGCTAATAACTATTGGAAGGATTAAGATTTTTTAATAGAAGTAATTTACAAATCTGAATTCGAGTAGAATACAGACATAGCGCACATCTACAATCTTGTATAATGATCTGATTGCTTCTCAGCACAATATCAAAAACTAACAGGTTGTTAGTATACATTTTTGATCAAAAAGTACAAGCCCACTCGCCACGTCAAGGCCACCTATTCAGAGTGGGTCCCTAACGTCCCTAGCATAAAATGGCGTAGCACCAGGCGGCGACCACCACCGCCGCGACACAGGTGCCCACGGGGGGGGGAGCGACCCACTGGCAGAGTGGCCCCAATGCCACTCAGACCAGTCATGGCCCGCACCCGCCCGCAGACAACAGCGCCACGGCAGCAACGGACGCCGCCCCGCACCACACCAGTGTGAACAAGGTTTTATTTGCTCACTTACCATGCTCTCCCAGTCAGACTGGGAGGCTGCTAGGAGTGAAATGGCCCTAGTGTGGCTAATTACCACCTATATAGGTTTTTGGGCTGAGGGGGTGGGGAAGAGTGCAGCACATGTTCAAAAAAAAAAAAAAGAAAGGATAGAAATCACAATATGAATTCGAGTAGAATACAGACATGGTGCACATCTACAATCTTGTATAATGATCTGATTGCTTCTCAGCACAATATCAAAAAGTAACAGGTTGTTAGTATACATTTTTGATCAAAAAGTACAAGCCCACTCGCCACGTCAAGGCCACCTATTCAGAGTGGGTCCCTAACGTCCCTAGCATAAAATGGCGTAGCAGCGGGCGGCGACCACCACCGCCGCGACACAGGTGCCCACAGGGGGGGGGGGAGCGACCCACTGGCAGAGCGGCCCCAATGCCACTCAGATCAGTCATGGGCCGCACCCGCCCGCAGACACAGCGCCACGACAGCAACGGACGCCGCCCTGCACCACACCAGTGTGAACAAGCCCAAACCTATATAGGTGGTAATTAGCCACACTAGGGACATTTCACTCCTAGCTGCCTCCCAGTCTGACTGGGAGAGCAAGGTAAGTGAGCCATTACACCTTGTTCACACTGGTGTGGTGCGGGGCGGCGTCTGTTGCTGCCGTGGCGCTGTGTCTGCGGGCGGATGCGGCCTATAGACTGGTTTGAGAGGCATTGGGGCCGCTCTGCCAGTGGGTCGCTCCCACCCCCCGTGGGCACCTGTGTCGCGGCGGTGGTGGTCGCCGCCTGGTGCTACGCCATTTTATGCTAGGGACGTTAGGGACCCACTCTGAATAGGTGGCCTTGACGTGGAGAGTGGGCTTGTACTTTTTGATCAAAAATGTATACTAACAACCTGTTAGTTTTTGATATTGTGCTAAGAAGCAATCAGATCATTATACAAGATTGTAGATGTGCGCTATGTCTGTATTCTACTCGAATTCATATTGTGATTTCTATCTTCCCCCTTTTTTTTTTTTTTTCTTGAACATGTGCTGCACTCTTCCCCACCCCCTCAGCCCAAACCTATATAGGTGGTAATTAGCCACACTAGGGCCATTTCACTCCTAGCTGCCTCCCAGTCTGACTGGGAGAGCAAGGTAAGTGAGCCATTACACCTTGTTCACACTGGTGTGGTGCAGGGCGGCGTCTGTTGCTGCCGTGGCGCTGTGTCTGCGGGCGAATGCGGCCTATAGACTGGTTTGAGAGGCATTGGGGCCGCTCTGCCAGTGGGTCGCTCCCCCCCCCCCGTGGGCACCTGTGTCGCGGCGGTGGTGGTCGCCACCTGGTGCTACGCCATTTTATGCTAGGGACGTTAGGAACCCACTCTGAATAGGTGGCCTTGACGTGGCGAGTGGGCTTGTACTTTTTGATCAAAAATGTATACTAACAACCTGTTAGTTTTTGATATTGTGCTGAGAAGCAATCAGATCATTATACAAGATTGTAGATGTGCGCTATGTCTGTATTCTACTCGAATTCATTAATTTACAAATCTGTTTAACTTTCCGGAGCCAGTTGATATATATATAAAAAAAGGTTTTGCCTGGAATACCCATTTAAATAAACCACACGGTCAATGGCGTATACATGAAAAAATTCCAAAGTCCAAAATTGCGTATTTTTGGTAATTTTTTACACCCTAAAAAAATGTATGAAAAGCGATCAAAAATTCCCATCAAAACAAAAATGGAACCAATAAAAACTACAGACCACGGCGCAAAAGAATTAGCCCTCATACATCCCCATATACGGAAAAATAAAAAAGTTATAGGGGTCAGAAGATGCCAATTTTAAACATACTAATTTTGGTGCATGTAGTTATATTTTTAAAACCTACATAAATTGGGTATCCTTGTAACCATATGGACCTACAGAATAATTATGTGTCACTTTTACAGAAAAGTGTACTGTGTAGAAACGGAAGCCGCTAAAAACTACAAAATGGCTTTTTTTTTTTTCCCCACAAATAATTTTTTTTTTTCGGTTTCGTCATAGATTTTGTGGTGAAATGACTGATGTCATTACTAAGTAAAGTTGGTAGCGCATAAAACAAGCCCTCATATAGGTCTGTAGGTAGAAAACTGAAAGCGTTATTTTAGCGGTTTTTAGAAGGTGAGTGTCACGATGCCGGCTGGCAGGTAGTGGATCCTCTGTGCCAGAGAGGGATTGGCGTGGACCGTGCTAGTGGACCGGTTCTAAGCCACTACTGGTTTTCACCAGAGCCCGCCGCAAAGCGGGATGGTCTTGCTGCGGCGGTAGTGACCAGGTCGTATCCACTAGCAACGGCTCACCTCTCTGGCTGCTGAAGATAGGCGCGGTACAAGGGAGTAGGCAAAAGCAAGGTCGGACGTAGCAGAAGGTCGGGGCAGGCAGCAAGGATCGTAGTCAGGGGCAACGGCAGAAGGTCTGGAAACACAGGCAAGGAACACACAAGGAACGCTTTCACTGGCACTAAGGCAACAAGATCCGGCAAGGGAGTGCAGGGGAAGTGAGGTGATATAGGGAAGTGCACAGGTGAACACACTAATTGGAACCACTGCGCCAATCAGCGGCGCAGTGGCCCTTTAAATCGCAGAGACCCGGCGCGCGCGCGCCCTAGGGAGCGGGGCCGCGCGCGCCGGGACAGAACAGACGGAGAGCGAGTCAGGTAGGGGATCCGGGGTGCGCATCGCGAGCGGGCGCTACCCGCATCGCGAATCGCATCCCGGCTGGCAGCGGAATCGCAGCGCCCCGGGTCAGAGGACGTGACCGGAGCGCTGCCGCGGGGAGAGTGAAGCGAGCGCTCCGGGGAGGAGCGGGGACCCGGAGCGCTCGGCGTAACAGTACCCCCCCCCCTTGGGTCTCCCCCTCTTCTTAGAGCCTGAGAACCTGAGGAGCAGATTTTTGTCTAGGATGTTGTCCTCAGGTTCCCAGGATCTCTCTTCAGGACCACAACCCTCCCAGTCCACTAAAAAAAATTTTTTCCCTCTGACCTTTTTGGCAGCTAAAATTTCTTTGACCGAGAAGATGTCCGAGGAGCCGGAAACAGGAGAGGGAGGAACAGATTTGGGAGAAAAACGGTTGAGGATGAGTGGTTTGAGAAGAGAGACGTGAAAGGCATTAGGGATACGAAGAGAGGGAGGAAGAAGAAGTTTATAAGAGACAGGATTAATTTGACACAAAATTTTGAAAGGACCAAGATAGCGTGGTCCCAACTTGTAGCTAGGGACACGGAAGCGGACATATTTAGCGGAGAGCCATACCTTGTCTCCAGGGGAAAAAACGGGGGGAGCTCTTCTTTTCTTATCCGCGAACTTCTTCATGCGTGATGAAGCCTGTAAGAGAGAATTTTGGGTCTCTCTCCATATGATGGAAAGGTCACGAGAAATTTCATCCACAGCGGGCAGACCAGAGGGCAAGGGAGTAGGGAGGGGGGGAAGAGGGTGACGGCCGTACACCACGAAAAATGGGGATTTGGAGGAAGACTCAGAGACCCTGAAGTTATACGAGAATTCGGCCCATGGGAGGAGATCTGCCCAGTCATCCTGGCGGGAGGAAACAAAATGTCGCAAATAATCACCCAAGATCTGGTTAATCCTTTCTACTTGTCCATTGGACTGGGGATGATATGCAGAAGAAAAATTTAATTTAATCTTGAGTTGTTTACAGAGAGCCCTCCAGAATTTAGACACGAATTGGACGCCTCTATCCGAGACAATCTGCGTAGGCAACCCGTGAAGACGAAAAATGTGTACAAAAAATTGTTTAGCCAACTGAGGCGCAGAAGGAAGACCAGGAAGAGGGATGAAATGTGCCATTTTGGAGAATCGATCAACGACCACCCAAATAACAGTGTTGCCACGGGAAGGGGGTAAATCAGTAATAAAATCCATACCAATCAGAGACCAAGGCTGTTCGGGGACAGGCAGAGGATGAAGAAAACCAGCGGGCTTCTGGCGAGGAGTCTTATCCCGGGCACAGATAGTGCAGGCTCGCACAAAGTCCACAACATCCGTCTCCAGAGTCGGCCACCAATAGAAGCGGGAGATGAGTTGCACAGATTTCTTGATACCCGCATGACCTGCGAGATGGGAGGAGTGACCCCATTTGAGGATTCCGAGGCGTTGGCGAGGAGAAACAAAGGTCTTTCCTGGAGGAGTCTGCCTGATGGAGGCAGGAGAAGTGGAGATCAGGCAGTCAGGTGGAATGATGTGTTGCGGAGAGAGTTCAACTTCTGAGGCATCCGAGGAACGAGAGAGAGCATCGGCCCTAATGTTCTTATCGGCAGGACGAAAGTGAATCTCAAAATTAAATCGGGCAAAGAACAGAGACCACCGGGCCTGGCGAGGATTCAGCCGTTGGGCAGACTGGAGGTAGGAGAGGTTCTTGTGGTCGGTGTAGATAATAACAGGAGAACTTGATCCCTCCAGCAGATGCCTCCATTCCTCAAGTGCTAATTTAATGGCTAGAAGCTCTCGATCCCCGATGGAGTAGTTCCTCTCCGCTGGAGAGAAGGTCCTAGAGAAAAAACCACAAGTGACAGCATGCCCGGAAGAATTTTTTTGTAGAAGAACAGCTCCAGCTCCCACTGAGGAGGCATCAACCTCCAATAGGAAGGGTTTGGAAGGGTCAGGTCTGGAGAGGACGGGAGCCGAAGAAAAGGCAGACTTGAGTCGTTTAAAGGCGTCTTCTGCTTGAGGAGGCCAGGACTTGGGATCAGCATTTTTTTTGGTTAAAGCCACGATAGGAGCCACAATGGTAGAAAAATGTGGAATAAATTGCCTGTAATAATTGGCGAACCCCAAAAAGCGTTGGATAGCACGGAGTCCGGAGGGGCGTGGCCAATCTAAGACGGCAGAGAGTTTGTCTGGATCCATCTGTAGTCCCTGGCCAGAGACCAAATATCCTAGAAAAGGAAGAGATTGGCATTCAAACAGACATTTCTCAATTTTGGCATAGAGTTGGTTGTCACGAAGTCTCTGAAGAACCATACGGACATGCTGGCGGTGTTCTTCTAGATTGGCAGAAAAAATTAGGATATCGTCCAGATATACAACAACACAGGAGTATAACAGATCACGAAAAATTTCATTGACAAAGTCTTGGAAGACGGCAGGGGCGTTGCACAGTCCAAAGGGCATGACCAGATACTCAAAGTGTCCATCTCTGGTGTTAAATGCCGTTTTCCACTCGTCCCCCTCTCTGATGCGGATGAGGTTATAGGCGCCTCTTAAGTCCAATTTAGTGAAGATGTGGGCACCTTGGAGGCGATCAAAGAGTTCAGAGATGAGGGGTAAGGGGTAGCGGTTCTTAACCGTGATTTTATTAAGACCGCGGTAGTCAATGCAAGGACGTAGGGAGCCATCTTTTTTGGACACAAAGAAAAATCCGGCTCCGGCAGGAGAGGAGGATTTACGGATAAAGCCCTTTTTTAGATTCTCCTGGACGTATTCGGACATGGCAAGAGTCTCTGGGGCAGAGAGAGGATAAATTCTGCCCCGGGGTGGAGTAGTGCCCGGGAGGAGGTCGATAGGGCAATCATAAGGCCTGTGAGGAGGTAGAGTCTCAGCTTGTTTTTTGCAGAAAACATCCGCGAAGTCCATATAGGCCTTAGGGAGACCGGTTACTGGAGGAACCACAGAGTTACGGCAAGGGTTACTGGGAACCGGTTTTAGACAGTTCTTGGAACAAGAGGACCCCCAACTCTTGATCTCCCCAGTGGACCAATCCAGGGTAGGGGAATGAAGTTGAAGCCAGGGAAGTCCAAGGAGAATTTCCGAGGTGCAATTGGGGAGGACCAAAAGTTCAATCCTCTCATGATGAGATCCGATGCTCATAAGAAGGGGCTCCGTGCGGAAACGTATGGAACAGTCCAATCTTTCATTATTTACACAATTGATGTAGAGGGGTCTGGCGAGACTGGTCACCGGGATGTTGAACCTGTTGACGAGAGAGGCCAAAATAAAATTTCCTGCAGATCCAGAGTCCAAGAAGGCCACTGTAGAGAAGGAGAAGGCAGAGGCAGACATCCGCACAGGCACAGTAAGACGTGGAGAAGCAAAGTAGACATCAAGGACTGTCTCACCTTTGTGCGGAGTCAGCGTACGTCTTTCCAGGCGGGGAGGACGGATAGGACAATCTCTCAGGAAGTGTTCGGTACTAGCACAGTACAGGCAGAGGTTCTCCATACGGCGTCGTGTCCTCTCTTGAGGTGTCAGGCGAGACCGGTCGACCTGCATAGCCTCCACGGCGGGAGGCACAGGAACAGATTGCAGGGGACCAGAGGAGAGAGGAGCCGAGGAGAAGAAACGCCTCGTGCGAACAGAGTCCATATCTTGGCGGAGTTCCTGACGCCTTTCGGAAAAACGCATGTCAATGCGAGTGGCTAGGTGAATAAGTTCATGTAGATTAGCAGGAATTTCTCGTGCGGCCAGAACATCTTTAATGTTGCTGGATAGGCCTTTTTTGAAGGTCGCGCAGAGGGCCTCATTATTCCAGGACAATTCTGAAGCAAGAGTACGGAATTGTACGGCATACTCGCCAACGGAAGAATTACCCTGGACCAGGTTCAACAGGGCAGTCTCAGCAGAAGAGGCTCGGGCAGGTTCCTCAAAGACACTTCGGATTTCCGAGAAGAAGGAGTGTACTGAGGCAGTGACGGGGTCATTGCGGTCCCAGAGCGGTGTGGCCCATGACAGGGCTTTTCCGGACAGAAGGCTGACTACGAAAGCCACCTTAGACCTTTCAGTGGGAAACAGGTCCGACATCATCTCCAGATGCAGGGAACATTGGGAAAGAAAGCCACGGCAAAACTTAGAGTCCCCATCAAATTTATCCGGCAAGGATAAGCGTATCCCAGGAGCGGCCACTCGCTGCGGAGGAGGTGCAGGAGCTGGCGGAGGAGATGACTGCTGAAGCTGTGGTAGTAACTGTTGTAGCATAACGGTCAGTTGAGACAGCTGTTGGCCTTGTTGCGCTATCTGTTGTGACTGCTGGGCGACCACCGTGGTGAGGTCAGCGACAACTGGCAGAGGAACTTCAGCGGGATCCATGGCCGGATCTACTGTCACGATGCCGGCTGGCATGTAGTGGATCCTCTGTGCCAGAGAGGGATTGGCGTGGACCGTGCTAGTGGACCGGTTCTAAGCCACTACTGGTTTTCACCAGAGCCCGCCGCAAAGCGGGATGGTCTTGCTGCGGCGGTAGTGACCAGGTCGTATCCACTAGCAACGGCTCACCTCTCTGGCTGCTGAAGATAGGCGCGGTACAAGGGAGTAGGCAAAAGCAAGGTCGGACGTAGCAGAAGGTCGGGGCAGGCAGCAAGGATCGTAGTCAGGGGCAACGGCAGAAGGTCTGGAAACACAGGCAAGGAACACACAAGGAACGCTTTCACTGGCACTAAGGCAACAAGATCCGGCAAGGGAGTGCAGGGGAAGTGAGGTGATATAGGGAAGTGCACAGGTGAACACACTGATTGGAACCACTGCGCCAATCAGCGGCGCAGTGGCCCTTTAAATCGCAGAGACCCGGCGCGCGCGCGCCCTAGGGAGCGGGGCCGCGCGCGCCGGGACAGAACAGACGGAGAGCGAGTCAGGTAGGGGAGCCGGGGTGCGCATCGCGAGCGGGCGCTACCCGCATCGCGAATCGCATCCCGGCTGGCAGCGGAATCGCAGCGCCCCGGGTCAGAGGACGTGACCGGAGCGCTGCCGCGGGGAGAGTGAAGCGAGCGCTCCGGGGAGGAGCGGGGACCCGGAGCGCTCGGCGTAACAATTACATCTACTTACTTTTATTGAAAGCTGTCTGGGTGCATTAAATACTTTAGGAACTGCTAGATAGTCATTCCTCCTGGTGCCTGCAGACTATCTTTCCCATCGTTGGCTGACAGGCAGCTAAACTGTGCGACAGCAGCAGCAGGAGGAGGGGATGGGGGAAGGAGAAGGTGTGTTAAAGGAGCCTCTCACTACCAGCAATATGTAAATGAACTCTGCAGTGATGCTGCTGGCTGCAGGGCTACACTGCTTCCCCCAGCTACAGACACTATAGCAGCCGCAGGGGGCCCTGGGCAATTGCCCAGTTTGCCATGCCCTAATGCTGGCCCTGGATGTATCAAGAGAGGCATAGAGGCTCGTGACAAGGACATAGTTTTGCCTCTGTATAAATCATTAGTCAGACTACATATGGAGTATTGTGTCCAATTCTGGGCACCTGTATATAAGGACATGGCTAAACTGGAGAGCAGAGGAGGGTGACAAAGATAATTGGTGGTATGGGAGGATTACAGGACCAAGACAGGTATCAAGGTTGGGGTTATTTAGGTCTTAGGGGCGATCTGATCACAATGTACAGATATATGAATGGTCAACAGTAGAGTTGCTATGGGGAGGGGGGGGGGGAGGAAACGCCGCTCTGGGTGACATCCCCTGGAGGGGTGACATCCTGACTGACCCAGTGCTATCCCACCCAGCACACCCATCCATACAGAAATGAATAATCACACTTCCATTCATCTCTCCTGCGCCCTGCTGACCTTAGAGCTCTCCTACCTAGGAAGACGCAGGTACTGAATACTGTTGCTATAGAAAGCATGTAGAGTGGTGTCACTGTGTGTGTGTGTGTGTGTGTTGCATGTAGCAGAGCTGTGTGTGTGTGGTGCATGAAGCAAATATGTATGTGTGTGTGTGCAGTGCATGTAGTAGAGCTGTGTGTGTTTGTAGTGCATGTGAAGAGCTGTGTGTGTGTGCAGTGCATGTAGAGAGCTGAATATACAGTGCATGTAGTAGAGCTGTGTGTGTGTGCAGTGCATGTAGAGAGCAGTATATACAGTGCATGTAGAGAGCTGTGTGTGCAGTGCGTGTGTTGCACGTTGCATGTAGAGAGCTGTGTGTGCAGTGCATGTAGCAGAGCTGTGTGTGTGCAGTGCATGTAGAGAGCTGTGTGTGCAGTGCATGTAGAGAACTGTGTGTGCAGTGCATGTAGCAGAGCTGTGTCTGTGCAGTTCATGTAAAGAGCTTTGTGTGTGCAGTGCATGTAGCAGAGCCGTGTATTTATGTGCACTGCATGTAGCAGATCCGTATGTGTATGTGCAGTGCATGTAGCAGAGCTGTGCATATAAAGTGCTATATGTGTGTGTGTGTGTGTGTGTGTGTGTGTAGGCGTGTAGTTAGATAATTTTGGGGGCTTGAGTGGAGGGACATGAGGCACAGTAATATGAGGGTTTGGGGAGGCATGAGGCACAGTAATGTGGGGGCTTGGGCAGGCATGACGAATAGTAATGTGGGGGCTTAGGGAAATGCAGGGCACAGTAATGTGGGAGTTGGGGGTATAATGGTGGCATGAGACACAGTAATGGTGGGGGAGGGTGTTTAAGATGCTGACACAAAGCAGAAGGAACAGTAATAGGGAGAATGCTGACCTGAGGCACAGTATATAAAATGGGAGGGGGCAGGCGTCATGAGATACAGTACAGTGGGGATCAAAAGTTTGCACATTGAAATCTGCAACAGAAAATCCTGCGCATCAAATCTGCGCAGAATACTGTACGTGTGAATAGACCATTAATGTGCATAAAGAAGCCAAGAAAAGATGGAAAAATCTCCAAAAGGCATCAAATCACAGATTAGACATTCTTATAATATGTCAACAAAAGTTAGATTTTATTTCCATCATTTACACTTTCAAAATAACAGAAAACAAAAAAATGGTGTCTGCAAAAGTTTGGGCACCCTGCAGAGTTAATATCTTGTACTGCACCCTTTGGCAAGTATCACAGCTTGTAAACGCTTTTTGTAGCCAGCCAAGAGTCTTTCAATTCATGTTTGAGGTATCTTTTTCCCATTCTTCCTTACAAAAGTCTTCCAGTTCTTTGAAATTTCTGGGCTGTCTGTCACGTACTGCTCTTTTAAGGCCTATCGATAGATTTTCAATTGTGTTGAGGTCAGGAGATTGTGAAGGCCATGGCAAAACCTTCAGTTTACGCCTCTTGATGTAATCCCCGGTGGATTTCGAGGTGTGTTTAGGATCATTATCCATTTATAGAAGCCATCCTCTCTTTAACTTCAGCTTTTTCACAGATGGCATCAAGTTAGCATCCAAAATTTGCTGAAATTTTATTGAATCCATTTTTCTTTCTACTCGTGAGTTGTTCCCTGTGCCACTGGCTACAATACAACCCCAAAGCATGATTGATCCACCCCCATGCTTAACAGTTGGACAGAGGTTCTTTTCATTAAATTCTGTTCCCCTTCTTCTCCAAACGTACCTTTGCTCATTCCGGCCAAAAAGTTCAATTATAACCTCATCGGTCCACAGAACTTGTTTCCAAAATGCATCAGGCTTGTCTATATGTTAATTTGCAAAGTTCAAACGCAGATTTTTGTAATGAGGACATAGAAGAGGTTTTCTTCTGATGACTTTTCCCAAGAAGACCATATTTGTACAAGTATCTCTTTATAGTGGAATAGTGTACCCCAACTTCAGTGTCTGGCAGATCTTTCTGGAGTGATTGTGCAGTCAATCGTGCGTATTGAATTGTTTTTCTCACAATCCTGCGAGCTGTTCTGTCTGATATTTTTCTTGGTCTTCCAGATCTTGCTTTAACTTCCACTGTTCCTGATGACTGCCATTTCTTAATTACATTCCGAACAGAGGATATTGACATCTGAAAACATTTTGCTATCTTCTTATAGCCTTCTCCAGCTTTGTGAGCGTCAACTATTTTCAGTTTCAGATTTCTAGACAACTGCTTAGAAGAACCCATGGTGCTGATTGTTGGAGCAAGGTCAGATGAGTCTGGGCATTTAAAACTTTTTAGATTTACATCACCTGGTCTTCCCAGATGATGATTGAGAACAATCCATGACACTGGCAGGTCTCAACTTTGCAAAGGGGGCAGTGCATGCTATAAATTCTGCAGGGTGCCCAAACTTTTGCAGGCGCCATTTTTTTGTTTTCTGTTATTTTGAAAGTGTAAATGATGGAAATAAAATCTAACTTTTGTTGACATATTATAAGTGTCTAATCTGTAATTTGATGCCTTTTGGAGATTTTTCCATCTTTCCTTGGCTTCTTTATGCACATTAAGGGTTCATTCACACGAGCGGATCCCCAGTGTGTATTACACTGTGGAACTGCCGCTGAAGGACTGCTGTATGCTGCCTTTACAGGTCTAATACGCGATGGGGATCTGCTCATGTGAACGTACCCTAATACAAATTTTTACCTGGGGTGCCCAAACTTTTGATCCCCACTGTATATAAAATGGCAGGGGAGTGCAGGCATAAACCCTAAGGCGGTGTGGTACAGTATATAAAATGAAGCCTGGGGCAGTGAGGCTCAGTATATAATATGGAGATATTATATGGAGGCACAGTATACTGAATAACATGGAGTGTATAATTATATAGTGTGTAATTTATTTATGAGGCACACTGTTACTTTTACATTTCAGAGGCATGGTATATGTTTTTAAGGAATTTCTGGGGTGGTATGGTTTCTATGGGCTACAGTATGTTGTGGTATTGTATTCAGAGGGAGCACAGTTGTGGCAAGGTTATATTCAGAGGGCACAGTGTGTGGTAGTAATAGTTAGAGGGCACAGTGTGTAGTAGTAATAATTAGAGCACACTATGTGCGGTAGTAATAATTAGAGGGTGCTGTGTGTGGTAGTAATAATTCGAGGGTGCAGTGTGTGATACTATATTCAGAGAGCACAGTGTGAGGTAGTATTATATTCAGAGGGCACAGTGTGTGGCATTAATAATTAGAGGGCACAGTGTGTGGTAGTAATAATTAGAGGGTACAGTGTGTGGTAGTAATAATTAGAGGATGCAGTGTGTGATATTATATTCAGAGAGCACAGTGTGAGGTAGTATTATATTCAGAGGGCACAGTGTATGGTAGTAAAAATTAGAGGGCGCAGTGTGTAGTAGTAATAATTAGAGGGCACAGTGTGTGGTAGTAATAATTAGACGGTGCAGTGTGTGATATTATATTCAGAGAGCACAGTGTGAGGTAGTATTATATTCAGAGGATACAGTGTGTGGCAGTGTAATAATAATTATTCTTTTCATATAGATGACAATAATCCACTGATGAAGTGAGAAGCCAATACTGTCTGAGTATTAAGTTCTGCAGTATTAAGTTCTACAAATTTAGCTTGCAAAACTCATGGTGGTATGTACTAGCTGAATTAGCTAAGGTAAGACTGTAGAGAAGACATCACTGATATGATTCTGTATTCTCCTCACTATGTCCCATCACAGTTGTAGTCACTTGCAAGTTCTGCAGAAATTATTGATAAAACAACAACTCCCAGCATAACCCCACCACCGCTTAGGTCATACTGGGAGCTGTAGTTTTAAATCAGGGGTCTCAAACTCAAATTATCTGGGGGCCACTGGAGGCTGGGTGAGGTTGGGCCGCATGTGCCCCTCACATATAATACCCCCATCATGCGCTCCACCAGCAACACCCCCACCCCCCAATTCCCTCTACCCCTGTGGTAATAGCATGAGCTGACGGGTGATGGGGGTGCTACTGCTGGGGGGGGGGGAGCATTAGGTAGGCAGCAGTTTCCCCACATTAGGAAGGTAGCAGTTTCCCCACATTAGGTAGCATAGTTTCCCCACATTAGGTAGACTTTGCACAGATTCCCCACATTAGGTAGCCTTACCACAGTTTTCCCACATTAGGTAGCCTTAGCACAGTTTCCCCACATTAGGTAGCCTTACATAGTTACATAGTTAGTACGGTCGAAAAAAGACATATGTCCATCAAGTTCAACCAGGGAATTGAAGGGTAGGGGTGTGGTGGGATATTGGGGGAAGGGATGGGATTTTATATTTCTCCATAAGCATTAATGTTATTTTGTTCAAGGAATGTATCTAACCCTGTTTTAAATGTATTAATCGTTCCTGCTGTGACTAGTTCTTGAGGTAGACTGTTCCATAAGTTCACAGTTCTTATGGTAAAGAAGGCGTGTCGCCCCTTGAGACTAAACCCTCTCTTCTCCAAATGGAGGGAGTGCCCCCTTGTCCTTTGAGGGGGCTTAACCTGGAACAGTTTTTCTCCATATGTTTTGTATGGGCCATTAATATATTTATATACATTTATCATATCCCCCCTTAAACGTCTCTTCTCAAGACTAAACAATTGTAACTCTTTTAATTGCTCCTCATAGCTAAGATGTTCCATGCCCCATATTAGTTTAGTCGCGCGTCTCTGCACCCTTTCCAGCAACACAGTGTCCCTTTTATGGACTGGTGACCAAAACTGAACAGCATATTCCAGGTGAGGCCGTACCAATGCTTTATAAAGGGGGAGTATTATGTCCCTGTCCCTCGAGTCCATGCCTCTTTTGATACATGACAATATTCTGCTGGCCTTGGAAGCAGCAGCCTGACATTGCATGCTATTCTGTAGTCTGTGATCTACAAGTACACCCAGATCCTTCTCTACCAGTGACTCTGCCAGTCTAATCCCCCCCTAAGACATACGATGCAGGTTATTAGTACCCAGATGCATAACTTTACATTTATCCACATTGAACCTCATTTGCCAAGTGGATGCCCAGACACTTAGTCTATCCAAGTCATCTTGTAACCTATACACCTCCTCTATAGACTGTACTGTGCTACAAAGCTTGGTGTCATCTGCAAAGATAGAAACAGAGCTGTTAATGCCATCCTCTATATCATTGATAAATAAATTAAACAACAGCGGGCCCAGTACTGAACCTTGTGGTACACCACTAATTACCAGGGACCAATCAGAGTACGAATCATTGACCACCACTCTCTGGGTATGATCCATGAGCCAGTGTTCAATCCAGTTACAAAATAAAGTTTCCAAACCCAAAGACATTAACTTACCTGTCAGACGTCTATGAGGGACAGTATCAAACGCTTTAGCAAAATCCAGAAACACTATATCCACAGCCATTCCTCTGTCAAGGCTTCTACTCACATCTTCATAAAAGCAAATTCGATTGGTTTGACAACTTCTATCCTTAGTAAACCCATGCTGGCTATCACTTATAATACAATTATCCCCTATGTATTCCTGTATGTAATCCCTTATAAGTCCTTCAAACAATTTACCCACAATGCACGTTAGACTTACCGGTCTATAATTGCCTGGCGAAGACCTAGAGCCCTTTTTGAAGATTGGCACCACATTCGCCTTGCGCCAGTCCCTTGGCACAATACCAGACACCAGAGAATCTCTAAATATCATGAACTGGGGTACAGATATTACTGAACTTACCTCTCTAAGAACTCTTGGGTGTAATCCATCTGGTCCTGGAGATTTGCTTAAATTTACTTTACTTAACTTACCTTGTACCATCTCTACATTAAGCCAGTTCAATACATTATATGATGTGTTACCAGCACTGACCTGGCCAATGTCAGCTCCTTCTTCCTTAGTATATACAGAACTAAAGAACCCATTCAGTAGCTCCGCCTTCTCTTGATCGCCCGTGACAACTTCCCCATTATTATTATTAAGGGGTCCTACATGCTCTGTCCTTGGTTTTTTTGCATTTATATATCTAAAAAAATATTTAGGATTAGTTTTGCTTTCTTTGGCCACCTGTCTCTCATTTTGATTTTTTGCTGTTTTTATTACATTTTTACAGATTTTATTAAGCTCTTTGTACTGTTTAAATGTTATAGCTGACCCATCAGATTTGTATTTTTTGAAGGCTATTTTTTTGTTGTTTATTGCTCTTTTAACATCATTTGTCAGCCATGTAGAATTTAGTTTTAATCGTTTATATTTGTTCCCCTTTGGTATATATTTAGCTGTATAGTTATTTAGAGTTGATTTAAAGATGTCCCATTTACCTTCTGTATCAGTATTTGTTTCACAATGTTTTTATTGAATTTTATAAACATAAGAAATGTAACATATAACATATTATGACATCAGATGTGTCAGAGTTTACATATGAACATGCATAACAACCTTGACTGGTGGAGCATAATTGTTCATCCAAACAGTGTCATGCATATTCACAAAGGATCTATCAGGTCCAAAGGGACCTTAATTGAAATTTGAGAGCAAGAAAATAACAATAAGAAGGAAAACAATAAAACAATAAAACAATAAAATAGTGAGTCTCCATAACTTCTACAAAATCAATCAAAATTGCTGAATCAGGCAGTTGTCTGGTATTTGGTAGAATTCAGAATCGAGGTGTCACAAGGGTGTCACAAGGGTCAGCCGTCTTATACACTCGAAGAACCGCTCTTTTGTGTGTAGTAAGCTAAATTGTATCATAACTTAGTTTAGATAGTAAGGGTCTATGGGGGTTTATAAAGCTTAATCCAGGATTCCCATGAGGCTGTACACTCATCTCTTTTTCCCTTTTGACCAAAAAATATTAGCTCATAGTTATAATGAGATAGCAGTGTATTTATTAATTCGTTAATGTGTGGAATTTCTTTTGATTTGATGAATTACTTCTATTACTTCTGGGTCTGGAAGATCTCCCAAAAAACATACAAACTCCGATTGTACACATATGTTTGTCATATAAAATGTTACTAGCCTGTATCAGTATTTGAGAACACCTCCACCCAGTCCATGTCATGTAGTGCATCTCTCAGCCCAGGGAAATTTGCCTTTTTAAAGTTATATGTTTTTGTATTCCCCCTGTCTTTGTTTTCTACATTTTAAATCAAAAGTAACTATATTGTGGTCGCTATTACCAAGGTTTTCCCGCACAGTTACATTACCAACCAGCTCTGCGTTGTTGGAAATGATCAGATTCAACAAGGCATCACTTCTTGTTGGGTCCTCCACAAACTGGCCCATAAAATTATCCTGCAATAAATTTAGGAATTGTTGCCCCTTTGTAGTTTTAGCCAGCCCCCGGGCCCCAATCTATATCTGGATAGTTAAAATCTCCCATTATTACCACTGTACCTGCCCGGGCGGCCCTCTCTATTTGTTTATACAGTCGACCTTCTATTTCCTCAGTGATATTAGGGGGTCTGTAGATTACACCAAATATAATTTTTCAGTATTTCCCTCCTTTTGTAATTCTACCCACAATGATTCCACCTCCTCAGAATCATCACACACTATGGCATCGTTCACACTGACTTTCATACCACTTCTTACATACAGACAGACTCCACCACCTTTTCTGTTCATTCTATCTTTGCGAAACAATGTAAAACCCTGCAGATTGACAGCCCAGTCATGCGAGGAGTCCAGCCATGTCTCAGTGACCCCAACTATATCAATATGTTCCTCCAGTATCAAGGCCTCAAGCTCCCCCATTTTATTTGCTAGGCTTCTGGCATTTGTGAACATAGCCTTAGCAGAGATTCCCCACATTATGTAGCCTTAGCACAAATTACCCCCCCCCCCCCATTAGGTAGCCTTTGCACAGATTCCCCACATTAGGTAGCCTTAGCACAGTTTCCCCACATTAGGTAGCCTTAGCACAGATTCCCCACATTAGGTAACCTTAGCACAGATTCCCCACATTAAGTAGCCTTAGTACAGATTCCCCACATTATGTTGCCTTAGCACAGATTCCCCACATTAGGTAGCCTTAGCACCGATTCCCCACATTATGTAGCCTTAGCACAGATTCCCACATTAGGTAGCCTTAGCACAGATTCCCCACATTAGGTAGCCATAGCACAGATTCCCCACATTAGGTACCCTTATCACAGATTCCCCACATTAGGTAGCCTTAGCAGAGATTCCCTCATTAGGTAGCCTTAGCACAGATTCACCACATTAGGTAGCTTTAGCATAGATTCCCCCCATTAGGTAGCGCAGCACAGATTCCCCACGTTAGGTAGCCGTAGCACAGATTCCCCACCTGGACAACGCTACTTAGATCTGCCTGCAGGGACTTCCTGGTGGAGGTGCGCGCTATAAGAGACGTCATCGCACGCGCCGCGCGGGATGTCGGTGTCCCTGCGCGGTGCTTGCGATGATGTCACTCACTGTGCGCACCTCTGCCAGGAAGTCCCTGCAGGCAGATGTAAGTAGCAGTTTAGTGACGGGGCAAGACTGGTTGGCCCGTCATATGTGCACCGGGTCCTGTGTAGCAGTGTTTACCAAAGTGTGTGAAGTCTTCCGGTATTTAGCCCTGCTTGCCCGAAGCAGGGCTAAATGCCTGAAGAAATCACCTGCACGGCGCCATGTCCCGGGCGTTGGGTGATACAAATTCCAACGCAAAATTTCGTTCCGAGAGCCGCAAATGGCCTGCGGGCTGGGAGTTTGAGACCCCTGTTTTAAATGGTTAAAACTTCTTTAGGGCTTTCTTCTTACTTTTCAATTGACATATTTAAAGGGGTACTAGGGTGCTTAGACATCTTATCCCCTATCCAAAGGATAGGGGATAAGATGCCTGATCGCGGGAGTCCCGCCGCTGGGGACCCCCGTGATCTTGCACGCGGCACCCCGTTTGTAATGAGTCCCCAGAGCGTGTTTGCTCCAGGTCTGATTACCGGCGACCACAGGGCCGACAGGGTGACGTCACGCCTCCGCCCCCGTGTGACGTCACGCTCCGCCACTCAATGCAAGCCTACGGGAGGGGGCGTGATAGCTGTCACGCCCCCTCCCGTAGGCTTGCATTGAGGGGTGGAGCGTGACGTCACACGCCGCCCGCCCTGTGGTCGCCGGTAATCAGTCCCGGGGACTGATTATAAACGGGGTGCTGCGTGCAAGATCACAGGGGTCCCCAACGGCGGGACTCCCGCAATCAGGCATCTTATCCACTATCCTTTGGATAGGGGATAAGATGTCTAAGCACTGGAGTACCTCTTTAATTATTATAATGGAAACTGTACTCTGCAACGCAGTAACACCACTGGCGTTCATCACAACAGTCTTAAAAAAATACTTTGGTTGGGGGGGTAAGGGTTGACACCATTTTCTAGCGCATCGGGTGACACTAACCCTAGCAACGCCACTGATGGACAGTACAAAGATCTTTCTAGTGTTCTTTTTATACCTAGGCCAGTAACCATGACAAGGGGACATCCTCTCCTTCTACAGGAAAGAAGGTTTCATCACAGACAGAGATTCTTTACTGTAAGAGAAATGAGACTATGGAACTCTACCACATAATGTTGTGATGCCTGACTCATTAAACAAGTTAAGAGGGGGGTCTGGATGTTTTTCTAGAGAGTAATAACATTAGGGGTTATTGATACTAGATCTATGATCCAGGGATTTATTCTGATGCCATATTGGGGTCGGGAAGGAATTTCCCTCTGTAATGGGGCAATAGGCATCAGCCTCATGGGGGTTTTCTCCTTCTGGATCAAGGGTAGGGTTTAAGGTTGAACTCGATGGACTCTTGTCTTTTTTTGACCTTACAAACTATGTTACTATGACCTATCTACGTATCTGATCGGTGGAGGTCTGACCACTGATCTTGTTTGTCGTCAGGCCTGTAAACAGATTTTATTAGAGATTCCTTTGCAATTATGCTTTGCTGAGGGTTCCAACTACCCCTGGATTTTTTATATCTCACCCAGCTTTCCCTGGATGGGATATGCACTTCCTGAAACCTAGAAAACATATGGCAGGTATCTTGGGGAAATATAGTGATCCCTGACCACTATTTGTGCCACTGTCTCCCATTACTTATATATTTCTTGTGTAGGTCTATGCAGTGAACACTGGTAGTATAAAACTTTGTTGCACTGCACTTTACATGGTGTTTGATTTGAACAGAATGAAATAATAAATAAACAATAGAATAAATAAATAAATAATAGAATAAATAAGTGCATAAATAGTAGAATTAATTGATTCATTAATTTATTAAAGGTAGGATAATACTTTGTTGCACTGCACTTTACATGGTGTATTTTTTTTGAACAGAATGAATAAATAAATAATAGAATAGATAAATAAATATGTAAATACATTATTAATAATAATAAATAATGTATTATATTATTACATATTATTCTAATCTAATAAAAGAATGAATAAATAATAGAATCTATACAAGAATAAATACATTCATTAATGAAAGTTCTGGATTGGCCATCACAGTCTCAAGACCTTAAAGGGGTACTCTGATGGAAAACATTGTTTTTAAATCAACTGGTGCCATAAAGTTAAACAGGTGTGTAAATTACTTTTATTCAAAAATCTTAACCCTTCCAGTACTTATTAGCTGCTGAATACTACAGAGGAAATTCTTTTCTTTTTGGATTACTTTTCTGTCTGTCCACAGTGCTCTCTGCTGACACCTCTGTCCATTTAAGGAACTGTCCAGAGCAGCATATGTTTGCTATGGGGATTTTCTCCTGCTCTGGAAAGTTCCTGACATGGACAGAGGTGTCAGCAGAGAGCACTGTGGACAGACAGAAAAGAAATCCAAAAAGAAAAGAATTTCCTCTGTAGTATCCAGCAGCTGATAAGTACTGGAAGGATTAAGATTATTATTTTTTTTTTTAATAGAAGTAATTTACAAATCTGTTTAACTTTCTGGCAACAGTTGATTAAAAAAAAAAAAAAAAAAGTTTTCACAGGAGTACCCCTTTCAAGCCGCTCTCGGGAGATCTCAAACATGTGGTTAATGCAAAATGGACAAAGGCGGGAGGCATTTTGCCAAGACGAATGGGCAGTTATACCACCTGCAAGAAATCGTAGCCTCGTAGTCACTATAGCACTATAACAAAATACTGCACTCTGTCATTGATGCTAAAGGGAACAATTTACAGTATGTTTTCTTTCAAAATAGTCCGAAAATTGCCAATTCTCCAAAGGGTATGCAAACTTTTGAGCACAACTGTAGGCCCGGATTTCTACCCCTGAGGCTAAGTTTTTGGATGTCTGCCACTGCAGTTTCTGAGCCAAAGCCATAAGTGTATTCAAAAGGAATAGGACATATAAAGGAAGGACTTATACTTCTCCTCCCTTATGGATCCACTTCTGACTTTGGCTCAAAAACTGCAGTGGCAGATATCCAAAAACTGCCAGAAAAAAAACAAGTGGAAACACAGCCTAATAGACCTATGCACTGTGGGCCTGTGCCCTGGGGAAATGATGCATGCTAAAAGGAAGCTTTACCTATAATTGCATTAAATGCTGCATTGTTCATATATAAATATAGGTTCATTTGGCCCCAACAGTGCTTTGGGAATAGTAAGGGGTACCCATTATACTACAAGGTGTAGGTTGGATAGGGTGTTAGATATGTGGAGTAGACAGCGTGTTCTGCAGAAAGCAGACAAACATTTTAAAGCTATAGACCAAATGGTGTGTCTCCAGCTGTTGCAAAACTACAACTCCCAGCATGCCCGGACAGCCAAAGGTTGTCCGGACATGCTGGGAGTTTTAGTTTTGCAACAGCTGGAGATACACTGTTTGGAAGATAATAGCAACTAATTTGTGTACACAAGTTGAAAAAAAAATGAGAACTATAAAAAAAAAAATAAAAAAAATTATCTGCCTGCAGTGATTTTTATACATGGCCGTCCCGTAATCCAATAGGAGCAGCGTACGTAGCGACGTGATGGCGGCGACATGAGAGCGACGATCCCGGGGAAGCAGAGACGTTCGGAGCGTCGGGGACACCCCGGGACGCGGCGACAGCAATGGAGGGCGACATCCAGGGCAGCGGTGACGAGCGGTAACGGTCCGGAGCGGCGGGGACAGGTGAGTATAACTTCCTATTCTTTACATTGCACGGATCCCTCAACATGCGATGGTTTCAAAAAACGATGGTTCATTTGGAACGGATTACCATCGTATGTTGAGGGACCACTGTATAGCGAATAGATTCGTGAATTCGCAAATTTGCGATATTCATGATAAAAATTCGAAATGCGAATATTCGCGCCCAACACTTCTTATGAACCTTCATATATTTATAGTGCAGTGATGGAGCAGGCTCAGAAATAGTCTGTGCCATCAGCGGCAGGTATCGGATGTAACATGGCATACATATACAGTGGTCCCTCAACATACGATGGTAATCAGTTCCAAACGGACCATCGTTTGTTGAAACCATCGCATGTTGAGGGATCCGTGCAATGTAAAGTATAGGACAGTGGTCTACAACCTGCGGACCTCCAGATGTTGCAAAACTACAACACTCAGCATGCCCGGACAGCCGTTGGCTGTCCGGGCATGCTGGGTGTTGTAGTTTTGCAACATCTGGAGGTCCGCAGGTTGTAGACCACTGTTAGAGGAAGTTGTACTCACCTGTCCCCGCCGCTCCGGACTGTCACCGCTGCCCTGGATGTCGTCCTCCATCGCTGTCGCCGCGTCCCCGACGCTCCAGCAAGGCCTCTGCTTCCCCGGCATCCGCGCTCTCCGTCACCACCATCACGTTGTACGCACGCTGCTCCTATTGGATGACGGGACGGCGTGCGCAGCGACGCGATGACGTCGATGGAGAGCGCCGACG